>NC_142606.1:44324490-44624490 GCF_041222555.1 Hakea prostrata | reverse complement strand
GCTCGGGATATACTGGCAAATCCTCAGTGAAGAGATGTGTCCACTCCATAGTGTCAAATCTCTGCCGAATCCTGAACACCCTGAGCTGTCGTAGGTGAAGAAGATGTCCGAACTTGATACTGCAGTAACTAAAGTAGGCCTCGTACAAGAACTCGGCCTGTGGAGTATCGAATTTGTCTGGTCGCCGAACCTCCTCTCTAGGCTGTGAAGGAACCTGGCCTCTACCCCTGAGTGCCCCTACCATACGACCTCGCCTTCCTCTCTGCATGGTGTATGTCTGTGGAAGAGACAAAAGACATTGCTAGTTAGTGCCATTTCAAGATTTCAACCAAAAGGGCATTTTCGTAATTTTCATCAAAATTTCAAATTTGGGGAAAATTCGATTTGAAGATACTAGCATGTGCACAATACTTGGAATTGCATGATCATGAAGTTTATTTGAGGAAAATCGATCGAAAACTTGGTGAAAAGTTGAAAATTCAGCAAGAAGAAATTGGGGATTTTTGCAAATTAGGGCAAAATTGAATTTTTGAAAAGTTGGAATTGGTTAATTCAAACTACATGGTCATATCTAAAACATCATTGCAAACATGTAGCATTTGATTTTGTGCGAAAACTCCAAGCAGTTTGTAAGGAATCGAAATTTTTCTAAAGTTAACGATTTCGATACGAAAACATTGTGAATATGCTTGAATGTGTTAGAACTTGTTGTCTATGCATGGCATTGTGTTTAAAACCTTGGGAATGTTTTCTATGTATTCCTAAACATGATTTCTATGGGAATGCAAGCATAAGAGATGTTTATGAAAGAAGAAAGAATGGATTTACCTTGTATGAGATGAATGTGAGATGTGGTGTTGTTGTTGAAGCACTAAATCACTCCAAAAATACTTGGAAGAAATTTTGAAGTCTTTCCCCAGAGCTCTCTCACATTTTCAAGTGGTTAGAATAAAGTTAGAATGAGGAAATGAGGCCTAAAATACGAATTTTCGTATTCTGTGAGCATTGGTCGACTCATTGGTCGACTGGGCCAGTTGACCAATCAATCGACCAATGGACACAATGATCTCATTTTCTGTTGAATTTTGGAAAATGTGATTTTGATCCTATGGATTATTGTTTGATGACTAAATGTATGTATTTAAGCATGATTTAAATTTTCAAATCATTTGGACTTGTGGATTATGAGGAAACTTCAAATTCAAGTGTTTTTGGATGTTTTCAACTTTTGCAAAATGGTTACTCTGAGAAGTGGACGTGGTGGATCTAGTAGCAATGGTCATGGTGAGATACCTCATGGAGGTGGTGAGATACCCAATGGTGGTCATGATCAGTAGACCAACAATGGCGATCAGGGTACCCATGACATACCTGGTGTCCTGAATGTTGGAAGCTTTCGTGATATTGCCAATATAATGGGCAATATGATGCAGCAGCAAGCAGCCCAGTTTAATCAGATGCTGACGGGTTTCATGACCCTGCATAATGAGACTCATGTTGGTGCTAATGGAAATCCTCATGCCGCAGTTCTGAATGCTGGAGGATTAGATGGAACTCCTCATACTCGTCTGATGGAGAGTTTCCTGAAACTGCAAGTGCCCACCTTCACTGGAGTGTCCAAGGACCCCTTGTTTCCTAACAAGTGGCTTCGTGAGTTAGAGAAGGCTTTTCGACATCTGTAATGCTTTGAAGCCCAAAAGATTCTGTTTGCTGAACAAAAGTTGCAACATGAAGCTGACGCTTGGTGGACCTCCACTTGGCCTGTGTTGGAAGGATTGCATGCAGGTGTTGTAACTTGGGATTTGTTCAAAGAAGCTTTCTGCATGAACTACTTCCCTGAAGCGGTGAAAGATGCGAAAGAAGCTGAATTTATGGTTCTTACGCAGGATCCTTATCTTGTGTTGGAGTACCAACAGAAGTTTGAGGAGCTTCATTTCTTTGCTCCAGACTCTTTGAAGCTTGACCTCGCCAAGGAAAAGAAATTCTTTAAAGGACTGCGCCCTGCCATTAAAGCTTACCTCACTGTCCAGCCTATAGTGAGCTATGCCCAAGTTGTGCAGAACTCGAAGAAGTTGGAAGAAACTGAGAAGGAGAGTGCACGTGTGCAAAGGCCCTGGCAACCCAGGAACCCTGGTTTGGTGGATCATAATGATCGGCACTTTGTGAGACCTACACCCTACCCCACTCCTATTTTTCAGCCTAGGAGTGTAGGTCAGAGCCTTGGTTTTCAGCAGCCCGGCCAGTTTAAACAGTATGGTGGGAATCGACCACCGTTGCATGCAAATGTTAGGCCTGTGAATGCGAATCCTAGACCTTTTGTTTAAAAGCCCCCTGTTGCAGCTACTCCAGTGGGACCTAGCAATCCTGTTTGCTTTTTCTCTAAGCAAGCTGGTCATTTTGCTCGTGCCTGTCCGAAGCGGCCTGCCCAACAGTCTGCTCTTGTAGTGAAGAATGCTCCTGCTCCTCCCTTTGGTAGAGTGTTCAGTATTTCCAGTATTGAACAGGATGCAAGCCATGATGTGATCACAGGTACATTGTTAGTCGCTTCTATTCCTACATTTGTCTTATTTGATACGGGTGCATCTCATTCATTCATATCATCTACATTCATCAAAAAGACTGACCTAATGCTTGAGAATTTATCTAGTTGTTTATTGATTAGTATACCTACTGGTCCTGTTGTGAAACTAGATAAAGGGTTAGTTAAATGTCCTGTTTTGATTGGTGAGAAGAACTTGGAAGCCAATTTGGTACTTCTCGACATGAAGGACATTGATGTCATTTTTGGAATTGATTGGTTAACAGCCCACAAAGCTATGTTTCTTTGTTCCTCAAGGAAAATTCAGTTCCATATCTGTGGAAGTCCGGTCTTTGAATTTCAAGGTGAGAGAAGAAGGATTGGTAAGAAGATCATGTTTGCATTGATGCAAGTCTCTGCCCTAGTGGATGATGCTTCATCTGAAGGCAAGAGTAAAGTGGAGAAAAGAGTTGACGAAGTCAAGATTGTCTGTGACTTTGTTGATGTCTTCCCTAATGATCTATCGGTAGTGCCTTCAGATAGGGATGTTGAGTTTTCTATTGATCTCATCCCTGGTGCCGCTCCGATATCTAAGGCTCCGTATAGGATGGCTCCTACTGAACTGAAGGAACTGCAAAACCAGTTGAATGAGCTCATTGATAGAGGTTTTGTACAACCTAGTGTATCACCTTGGGGAGCTCCGGTTTTGTTTGTCAAGAAGAAGGATGGTAGTATGCGTCTGTGCATCGACTACCATGAGTTGAACAAGCTGACCATCAAGAATAGATACCCGCTGCCTAGAATTGATGATCTCTTCGATCAGTTGAAGGGTGCAGCAGTGTTCTCGAAGATTGACTTGAGATCTGGATATCACCAATTGAAAGTGAAGCCAAGTGATATCTTCAAGACAGCTTTCAGAACAAGGTATGGTCATTATGAATTTCGGGTCATGCCTTTTGGTTTGACTAATGCTCTTGCAGTGTTCATGGACCTCATGAACCGAGTATTTTCATGATGTGCTTGATAAGTTTGTGATAGTTTTCATCGACGACATCTTGATCTATTCAAAGAATGAAGAAGAGCATGTGACCCATCTAAGTTTCACTTTGCAAAGACTGCGAGAAAAGAAGCTTTACGCTAAGTTCAGCAAGTGTGATTTCTAGCTCAAGAGAGTAGTATTCCTCGGCCATGTGGTTTCAGCTGAAGGTATTCATGTCGATCCTGAAAAAGTCCAAGCAGTGGCTGATTGGAAAAGACCGAAGATGGTTTCGGAAATAAAAAGTTTCGTTGGATTGGCGGGTTACTACAGAAGGTTTATTGAGAACTTTTCTCGGTTGGCTGCTCCTATGACTAAGCTGACTAGGAAAGAAGGGCACCCTAGCTAGGGCACCCTATCTGTTTTGGGTAAAGAAGGGTTAGTTTAAATGTTACACCTTAAAGTTGGACCTTGATTTCAGTGTTATTATCTTTGAAAGCCTTAGGAATTCATGCCAGGCCTTTCCCTTAGTGTAGATCTGTAATGTCCGGCCTTATCCTAACCTTGACCCGGCCCGGAATCTGTTATGTTTGTAGGTCCGAAGACCCGAAGTGGGGGAATAAGAGACTTGTAGACCCTTTTGGTTGATGATTTGGTTTTGGAGCCCAAGCCCATGGACATTAACATGATGCCCCTCACTTGAGAGCATTGTCAGTGTTAGTTTTGAATCTGCGCACCGAAGAGGGGTGAATTAGTTGAAATACCTAATGAACTCTTGTGCTCAATCCGATGGTATTTCCCGAAACTAGACTTCTTGATGGACTTGTAGGAGAAAGCCCCACTCAATTTGACCCCATATAACCTTCCAAATCCCTGTCCAAAATTGCTGAACTATGTCTGGCAAATCCTGCTTGCGCATCGAAGAAGGTGAGCCTTGTTGGTGGACCTAATGAACTCCCATACTTGATCTGAAAGTATTTCTGGAAACTAGACTTCTTTATTGACTCGTAGAAGAAAACCTCACTCAATTTGACCTTGTATAGCCCTCTGAATCCTTGTTTGAACCTTGCTGTCCTGATTGGTCGACTCATTGGTCGATTGGACCAGTTGACCAATCAATCGACCAATTGGTTCTGAATTTACCAATTTGGTCCT
This sequence comes from Hakea prostrata, assembly GCF_041222555.1. Lineage (NCBI taxonomy): Eukaryota > Viridiplantae > Streptophyta > Magnoliopsida > Proteales > Proteaceae > Hakea > Hakea prostrata. The sequence continues at coordinate 44,619,841 of NC_142606.1, read as the reverse complement.
ATCTCCTCTATTTAAGTCTAATCTCTGGAATACTCTGCCTCATCTGCCTCCTAAGCCTCTGGAACGAGTTAGAACCCTAATCTAATCAATTCCCTTGCATTCCTTGGTGATCTCTCACAAGACTTGAAGAAATCTTCATCCTCCTGCAGCAAAGGTATGTGTATGCTCACTCTTTCTTCTATCTCTGATTTTCTTTCTTTAATTTTGTTCTTAGTTGAGATCAGGAAAAAGATGATGCATCCTTGCAACCATCTATTCCATGATCTCATTCTGTTCTTTGAGATCTATGATCATCATCATGATCTTAACCCTAGCCAAATAAATTCTTGAAACCCTAACCCTTGTATGATCTTTCTGGAAACCTTTTGTAACCTCCCATGTGAGGGAAACCTCATAGGTAAAATTTATGTTAACCTAAACTAGATTTCCTATGATTTCTTGTTATTTTCTGATAACAATCATTCCCTCTCTTTCCGTGATCATAACCTTTTTATGGGAACCATAAGGTTAAAACCCTAGTTTCTTGGGTCAAATCAAGAACCCATATTTTGACCATGACTTGATGATTTTATCTTCCCATATGATTCTAATACATCCTAGGAAGTTCCCCTTTGAATTTCGGATCAATCCGACTTCAAACGAAGAAGTTATGACCAATCTAAATTCTGCAATTCCGTACTGTCTCGATTGGTCAATTGATTGTCGATTGAACCAATTGACCAATCAATCGACCAATGAGGACAACAACCTCATTCTTGGTCTGTTTCGATTGATTTATGATCTTTCCTTTTATGCATCTTTCCTAACATGTTTTATGCACTTGTTTAGGACTGTCTTCTCAGGTTTAGTCAAGGTCTTACTTGATTTACTAAGTTCCTATACAAGTTAGAAGGTAAGGACAGTTATTTCCTTAACTACATAGATCGCATGCTCTCTGGTTTCTACTTTATGAAACTATGAGTTTGCCTACTGTAGATGTATTTTATACTTCTGATGTACTACTGTAAGTACAGTAGCACTTCTCATATGTTTTCTTTTCCATTATTCAAGCTTATATGAATTGCTTATTACTATATTGTTTAATGATTAGAGCATGATCTTATATTCTCTTTTATATGATGAAGTGTTGATTGTGTATGTCATGACTGATATGAATGTGTTTGTTTAAGTTTGGTTTGGGATTGGGAAGTGTCCTTTTGACGCTTCTGTCCTTGGACATCAGAGGGAATAGTATGGGATGTTCTCCGAAGATGCCTATCGACGCTTTCCCGAATCAATGGATGTCATACTAGGGCTGTCTAGCAGTGTTGGGCTAGGATGTCCCCGTTATATTAGACCCGATTCGGAAGGGTATTGAGACCGAACGACCCATGGTAGCAATGGGGATTCATGGGCGCTCAAGACCGGTAACGAATCCGTGAGAGGACATGGATCACATTGTGGATACTCGAAAGAGGCCATTTATTGGAGGGTTGCATATGGTTAGACTTGGGCTCACGGGCGCTCAAGACCGGTAACCAACCCATGAGAGGACGTGAGAGCTTCCCGTTTACCATATGTGGATAACCAATAGGGTTGATGAGTCCGTAGTCCGGGACTATTAGGACTCTAGTGGAAAGGATACCGGAAAGGATCGCCCGGGGCGAGGAATGGAAGTATCTGGACCTGAGTTGAGGTAATTGAGTAGATGACTTGCATTGGGCTAGGCTTTTCCCTGACATGCGCCGATACTTATGCCAAATGGTTGTGAGAGAGTGTGTTGACTTAACCCCCTGCCATGGTTTGTCCTGAGGGATGTCCGGACCCATTACCAACTGATGATGAGTGATTGAGAGCTTCCCTAAGAAGTACGGTGCTATGACTTAAAGCATGTCTGCCATAGAGACCAGCATACATAGAGTTTAGATGCATTCATACATTATCTGTTTCATATTGCATTGCATCTTGTTATGTTTTGCCACATGTTATTTATGTTGTTATGGATTAACTGGCCTTACTAAGTTTCTTTCGAAACTCCTTCCTTTTTGTACAATCTGTTGTTAGACTTCTCTACAGGTTTGGATTTCTTTGACGGTCCATATAAGGAAGTGCAAGGTGAAGAAGATGAAGACTGAAGAAGAAGAAGAGCTGATTGAAGATGTGGATTAGATTTCTTTTGATTCTTCTAGACTTATCTTTTACTTTACTTGTGTTAGCTTAGAGCTTTATTTAGATTTCGATCTACCTTCCGCATGTGTTTGTAGGGTATATTTCCGCTATACTCTACAGTTGTCTTTTGATTTGGTATCTTGTTATTCCGCACTCTGATATTCTATAGTGATCCTTCTGAGATCCTTTCTTGACTTTTATTATAAATTACTTGAACATTATGATTTGTTCTTGCTTTTGATTATGTTATTGTGCGAAATGGATATGATCGTTCCTAAACTTGATCTTTAGGGCTATGGATCACACTCTCGGGTATGCCAGTTAGGGTACCGGCTGGGAGGATGTGACAAAGATGACTAGGAAAGAAGAGAAGTTTGTTTGGTCTAACGCTTGTGAGAAGAATTTCCAAGAGTTGAAGGATAGATTGACAAGTGCCCCGGTTTTGACTATACCTGATAGTTCTGCAGGTATGACAGTCTATACTGATGTGTCGAAGATTGGATTGGGTTGCTTGCTGATGCAACATGGTAAGGTCGTAGCCTATGCTTCTCGGCAATTGAAAGATTATGAGCGGAATTACCCCACTCATGATTTAGAACTTGCCGTTGTTGTCTTCGCTTTGAAGATTTGGAGACATTACCTCTACGGTGAGAAGATTGCCATTTTCACGGATCATAAGAGTTTGAAATACTTCTTAACCCAAAAGGAGTTGAACATGAGACAAAGAAGATGGATGGAATTAGTCTCTGATTATGATTGTGATATTCAGTATCACTCTGGTAAGGCAAACGTTGTTGTTGATGCTCTTAGTAGGAAGAATCAGAAGAAGGCTTTGGATTTGAATGCTTTGAGTCAACCCTTGTTGTCTTCAATTGAGAGTTTTGATTTAAAAGTTGTCCTTGAGGATTCAGATTTTGTTCTTTCTGCCATGATGGCAAGATCTAGCCTCAAAGATAGGATTGTTGCCTTGCAGATTTCTGATCAAGAATTTAAGGACAAATTTGAGAAGACTTCTTCGAATCCTGAGTCGGACCCCGACTTCGGTATATGATGGTGCTTTATTGTTTAGAGGTAGACTGTGTGTGCCAGCAAATAAGGAAATTAAGAAAGAAATACTTAAAGAAGTGCACCAGTCAGTCTTTACAGTACACCCTGGAAGCACCAAGATGTACAAGGACCTGAAGGAACATTTTTGGTGGATTGGTTTGAAGGCTGATGTTGATGATTTTTTTGCCAAGTGTGAGACTTGCTAGCGTGTGAAAGCCGTTCATCAACCTCTATCTGGATTCCTTCAACCCCTTCCTATTCCTAGTTGGAAGTGGGAGGATATCTCTATGGACTTTGTGACTAGCTTGCCTCGAACAAGTAAAGGTAATGACACTGTGTGGGTGATTGTTGATAGGTTGACCAAATCAGCCCACTTCATTCCTATGAAGATCATTCATACTTTGGATAAGCTAGCTAGGCTTTATGTGGACAATGTGGTTCGTTTGCACAGAGTGCCAATGATTATTGTTTCTGATCGTGATCCTAGGTTCACCTCAAGGTTTTGGAACAGTTTGCAAAAAGCCTTGGGAACTGTGAAATCCAGCCCAAACCTAGCCAGGACACCCTATCTATTTTGGGTGAAGAAAGGTTAGTTTAATGTTACATCTTGAAGTTGGACCTTGATTTCAGTGTTCTGTCTCTTTCTTCTCTCTTTTCTTCTTCTTATGTTCTATCTTGATGTTTTGATTATGGAGAAGGTGTTACACTACTATAACTACCTATTCTCTAATCTCCTTATGTCTTAGAGTGAACCCCCAATCACTTTATCCATTCCTTGAAACCACATGGTGAATCTCCTCAATTCTTCACTGATTTTGGTTGAGTTTTGGACAGCATGATCATTCTACTGTAGCTTCTTTTCTAATTAATGTTTAACATGTTTGATCTTAGCCTTACTGTTGTTCTAATGTATTTCATCTCTTTGAATCAATTCCCCTTTCTTTCTAGCCATTTTAGCCTTCTATGTTGACCATTGATATAAGCATTCTAGTAAGTTTCTATTTTTGATTCCTCTCATTCTAGGATTAGTATTCTTTTGATTTTCTATTTAGTTATTCTTGCCTCTGATATGTTCTTGATATTCCATTAGAGAGAAGCCTTAGTCTCTCTAATTCTTCCCTTGAATCCATGGTGAGTTTGCTATGAGAACCATGTTGTTTCCAATTTAGAAACTCATGTTCCCAATTTATAAAGTACTGATTTTTGGACCATGGATGATGTCAAATTCATGCTAGATAGTCTTAGTATGTTTGTGTGAAGTTCCCTTTCGAATTTTGGATCAATCAGACTTCAAACGAAGAAGTTATGACCAAAACAAGGCAATCTGTACCTTGTCTGTCTCCATTGGTCGATCGATTGGTCGATCGGGCCGAGAGACCAATCCAATCGACCAATGAGATCTGTTTTCCAGATTTAGGTCTTTCTTGCTCTATTTAAGTCCAATCTTGGGATTAGTCCGTCTCCTCTGCCTCCTAAGCCTCTGGAACGAGTTAGAACTCCATTCTAATCAATTTCCTTGCATCCTTGGTTGATCCCTCGCAAGAACTCAAGTAATCTTCTTCCTCTTGCATCAAAGGTATGTCTACACTCTCTTCTTCTTCTCCATCTCTGTTTTTCTTTCCTTTTTGGGCTGAGACAGTAGAGAAGATGCTGCATTCTCTGTTGCAAACATCTCTCTACTCATCCCTCATGATCTTCCTAAGGATTAATGGCTAATGCAATGATCTTAATCATGATCAATGCAAGCTTTTGAAGGAATCATGATCTAAATCATGATCTTGTCTTTGTTCATCTTTTGATTCAAATTCTGATCTTCTTAGATCTGTTTTATTGATCATATTAGTAGTCAATCACTGTGTTTTCTTTACAAGAGTTGTAACCTATCAATCTCTAGTTCTTTCTTCTTGATCATACCATGCTTTTTCCAAGAACCATGACTAATACATTTATGGTAAGTTTTGTTTCCTTATTTAGATTCATGTTCTTCAGTCTTGGATCTATTTTTCTTGAAGATCTATGCATGCTTTTCATGATTTCTTTATCACAATCAATGATCCATCATCCTATCGTTCTTGTCCATGATTGTTACTATGAATTCTTCAAGAACCATGATTGATCTAATTATGGTAACTTTTGTTTCCTAATTTGTAACTTGAAGACTTGATTTGATTAGTGTTTTGAAGTCCTCTATATACTAGGATACTGTCATAGTAGTTTCCCCCTTGTTTGGTACCCTTTTGAACCACCAAATTCGGTTCTTTATTCTTAAAACTCTGATTTTGTAGGCCACTGTCTCTGTTGGTTGACTGATTGGTCGACTGAGACAGTAGACCAATCCAATCGACCAATGAGTACAGCAACTCCAGATTTGGTCTGTTTTGGATGTTTTGATCTCTTACCTTCTAGGTTTCTTTCCTAATATGATATATATACTTGTTTAGGACCTTCTTGCCAAGTTTGGGAAGATTCTCCTTGATCCTTGGAGATTCTCTTCAAGTTATATAAGGTAAGGATGGTTACTTCTATAATAGCATAGATTGTGTGATTTTAGTTTCTATATTAGAATCTTTCGGATTTGTTACCATAATTAGATTCTTTTATGAATATATTACTGTTGCACTTACTTCAATTACAGTAGTATTATTTACTTGCTTTCTTTAGTTTATGAAAGTCTTTATTTGTCAACTCGTATATGAGATGAATCTTATTATGGGGTATTATTTTCTATATACTGTAAATGTGTATGATATGATTGATTTGTGATTGTGATTGATTAAGTATGGTTCGGGAAGGAGAGGTGTCCTTTTGACACTTCTGTCCTTGGACATTATCGGAAATAGTATGGGATGTTTCCGGGGTTGCCCATCGACGCTTTCCCGAATCATTGGTTGTCATACCTAGGGATGTCTAGCAGTGTTTGGCTAGGAATACCCCGTTATATCAGACCCGAATCGGAAGGGTATTGAGACCGAACGACCCGTGGTAGCAATGGGGATTCGTGGGCGCTCAAGACCGGTAACCAACCCGTGAGAGGACAGGAATCACATTGTGGGGGCCATTTATTGGTAGGGTTGCATATGGATAGACTTGGGCTCACGGGCGCTCAAGACCGGTAACCAACCCGTGAGGGGACGTGAGAGCTTCCCGTTTACCATATGTGGATAACCAATAGGGTTGATGAGTCCGTAGTCAGGGACTATGAGGACTCTAGTGTGAAGGATACCGGAAAGGATCGCCAGGGGCGAGGAATGGACGTATCTGGATCTGACTTGATATAACTAAGTAGAAGACTTGCATTTGGCTAGGCTTTACCCTGACATGCGCCAGTACTTAGACCAATGGTGATGTGAGAGAGACGTGACTTAACCCCCAGCCATGGAATGTCCCGAGGGATGCCGGACCCACTACCAAAAGGCGTTGTGTGATTGACCTACCCAAAGAAGTATGGTGCTATGACTTAAAGCATGTCTGCCAATAGAGACCAGCATACATAGAGTTAGATTCATACATTCATTGTTTGTCTCATACCATATTGCATTTATGTTTGTTTTGAAATCCTACCATTTATGTTATTATGGATTTAACTGCCTTACTGGGTTTCTTTCGAAACTCACTCCTTTTGTACCATATCTGTTGTTAGACTTCTCTGCAGGTTTGGAATACGATGACGGTCCATATAAGGAAGAGCAAGGTGAAGAAGATGAAGACTGAAGATGAAGAAGAGCCAACTGAAGATGTGGATTAGATTTCTCTTGTTTCTTTTAGACTTATCTTTTACCTTACATGTATTAGCTTAGAGGTTTACTTAGATTTCAATCTACCTTCCGCATATGTTGTGGAGTGTATTTCCACTATACTCTACAGTTGTCTTTTGATTTGGTATCTTGTTTTCTGCACTATGATATTCTTAGTGATCCTTCTGAGATCCTTTCTTGACTTTTATTATAAATTACTTGAACATTATGATTTGTTCTTGCTTTTGATTATGTTATTGTGCGAAATGGATATGATCGTTCCTAAACTTGATCTTTAGGGCTGTGGATCACACTCTCGGGTATACCAGTTAGGGTACCGGCTGGGAGGATGTGACAGGAACCCAATTGAATTTGAGTACAGCTCATCACCCACAGTTGGATGGACAATTTGAGCGAACAATTTAGACCTTGGAAGACATGCTCAGATCCTGTGTTGTGGATATGGGTGGAAATTCGGATGAACACTTAGCCTTGGTTGAGTTTGCCTATAACAACAGTTATCAAGCAACGATAGGCATGGCTCCATTTAAGGCTTTGTATGGTAATACTTGTAGGACACCATTGTACAGACTTGAGACGGGTGAAAGAAAGGTCTTAGGTTCTGAAATGATCGAAGCTACGAGTGCGATGGTGGATATGATCAAAGAAAGGATTAAGTCTGCCCAGTCAAGACAGAAATCTTATGTTGACAAGAGAAGGACTGATTTAGAATTTCAAGTTGGGGAGAAAGTTTTCTTAAAGGTTTCACCAATGAAGGGTGTGATGAGATTCAACGTTAAGGGTAAGCTTAGCCCTCGTTTTATTGGACCTTTTGAGATCCTGGAGAAGGTTGGACCTGTTGCTTATCGATGGGCATTACCTCCTCCTCTTGCTGGAGTTTATAATGTGTTTTATATTTCAATGCTTCGGAAATACATAGAGAACCAAACACATTTTACAGCAAGCACCTGTAGGACTTAGTGCTGATCTTACCTATGATGAAGAGCCAGCCGAAATCCTGGATAAGAAGGACAAGCAACTACGGAATCACACCATTCCTTTGGTGACGATTCGGTGGATGAACCTTACCCCTGAAGAAGCTTCTTGGGAGAAGGAAGAAGACATGAAGGAGAAGTTTCCTCACCTCTTTGGAAGCTCATGTACGCTTTCAATTTCGAGGATGAAATTTCTTTAAGGGGGGGGGGGAGAATGTGAAACCCAACCCTAACCTTGACCCAGAAACCCTGTTGTTTGTAGGTCCGACAACTCGAAGTAAAGCAAGAAGTCAACTATGGGCCATCCCAGTGGAAGACTTGGTGTTTGGCTTAGAATCCATGTGTTGATGACAGTGTTCCATTTATGGAAACTGCACCCTGATGAAGAAGGAATTAGTTGATGGACTTGGAGTACTCTCTAACTTGGTTCGAAGAAATTTCTACCTACTAGGTAAGTCACTTGGTGTGTGTGCAAAACCCCTTTATGTTTGGATTTGATCTGAGCCTTCATTTCCCTATTTTGGACTTGCTGTCCTGATTGGTCGACTCATTGGTCGACTGGGCCAGTCGACCAATCAATCGACCAATAAGATTTTATTTGTTGATTAGGTCGTTGCTTGCTCTATTTAAGTCCAATCTCGAATCTACTTCGTATTTTTTGCCTCCAAACTCTTGGTGGGTGATCTTCATCAAGATCATCATTCGCTTTTGAAGGAAAACATGTATCTATTTCTCTTTCCTTATTTAGATTGATGTTCTTTCAGTCTTAGTTCTATTTTCTAGAGGATCTATGCATGCTTTTCATGATTTCTTTATCGGATTAGTGATCCATCATCCTATAGTTTCTTGTCCATGATTTTTGCTATGAATTCTTCAAGAACCATGATTGATCTAATTATGGTAAGTTTTTGTTTCCTAATTTGTAACTTGAAGACTTGATATCATTAGACTTTTGAAGTCCTCTATATACTAGCATACTATCCTTATAGTTTCCGTTCTGTTTGGTACCCTTTTGAACCACCAAATTCGGTTTTATATTCAAAAATCTCTGATTTTGTAGGCCACTGTCTCTGTTGGTCGACTGAGGTAGTAGACCAATCAATCGACCAATGAGGACAAAAACCTCATATTTGGTCTATTTTGGATGATTTGATCTCCTTCCTTTAGGTATCTTTCCTAATATGTTATATGTACTTGTTTAGGACTTTCTTTCCAAGTTTAGACAAGGTCTTACTTGATTCCCCCAAGATCCTTTGCGAGTTATATAAGGTAAGGATGGTTATTTCCTTAATTAAATAGATTCCATGTTCTAGTTTCTATATTTGAATCTCTTTGGTTTATTTCCTTAATTAGATTCTTACACTGATATACTACTGATGCAACTACCTTGATTACAGTAGCATTACTTGTTTATGCTAAATTGATTCATGTATGATTTACTTACCAATTATATACAAGTTGGATGTTGTTATTGATTTCTTCCCATATAAGAAGTTACCATATATGTGATATGATAAATTTATGTTTGTGAATGATTAAGTATGGTTTGGAAAGCGGAGGTGTCCTTTTGACACTTCTGTCCTTGGACAACTACGGGAATATTAGGGGATGTTTCTGGAGATGCCCTTTGGACACTTTCCTAAACTGTTGGATGAAATATTTAGGGCTGTCTAGTAGTGTTTGGCTAGGATTTCTTGTTATGTCAGACTCTAGTCGGAGGGGTATTGAGACCGAACGACCCGTGGTAGCAATGGGGATTCATGGGCGCTCAAGACTGGTAACTAACCTGTGAGAGGACAAGAATCACATTGTGGGGGCCATTTATTGGTAGAGTTGCATATGGATAGACTTGGGCTCATGGGCGCTCAAGACCGGTAACCAACCCCTGAGGGGACGTGAGAGCTTCCCGTTTACCATATGTGGATGACCTATAGGGTTGATGAGTCCGTAGTCAGGGACTATGAGGACTCTAGTGTGAAGGATACCAGAAAGGATCGCTAGAGGCGAGGAATGGACGTATCTGGATCTGACTTGATGTAACTAAGTAGGAGACTTGCATTTGGCTAGGTTTTGACCCTGACATGCGCCAGTACTTAGACTAATGGTGATGTGAGAGAGTGGTGACTTAACCCCCAGCCATGGAATGTCCCGAGGGATGCCGGACCCACTACCAAAAGGCGTTGTGTGATGAGACCTTCCTAAAGAAGTATGGTGCTATGACTTAAAGCATGTCTGCCAATAGAGACCAGCATACATAGAGTTAGAATCATATTGCATCATGTGTTTCATATCATATTGCATCATACTTTGCTTTGAAATCCTGCTATTTATGTTATTATGGATTAACTGCCTTACTGGGTTTCTTTGAAACTCACTCCTTTTTGTACAATATCTTTTGTTAGATTACTCTACATGTATGGATGACTATGAAGGTCAATATGAGGAAGCGCAAACTGAAGAAGCATACTTCACGCAAGGTTTTGGCAACTATGAAGATTACATTGAGGATTCCTCGAGTGGTCTTACTAGTTACCAGGATTAGCCCTACTGTGGAGTGGGAACGTCCGAGCGTGATTGATGAAGTCTATGTTTATGAAGGCATTCTTTATAAAGTAGAAAAGACTAGCTTAGTTTGATTTTATCTTTCTTTCTTGTCTTTAGAATCAGTTGTAACTTTCTTTTGACTTGCGATCTACTTTCCGCTATTGGTATAGTGAGATTCCGCCTCACTTTACTTTATGATTTAGACATTTTGATTGTCTTTCGTACTCTGATGATATGTGATTTATACTTCCCTTATTTGGATCTTTTGATTATACTTTGTACATTGATTATTTATGTTCATGATTATGTTATTGTCTATGTGGGAGGTTGATTACCTCGATACTTGATCTTCGGGGCTGTGGATCACACACTCGGGTATGCCAGGTAGGGTACCGGCTGGGTGGATGTGACAGAACTAGGTGTAAAGTCTTGTAAGACCTTGTTTGCTGTGTACTTTGAAAGGGCAAGGTGGCCAAGGTGGAAGGACTTAGGCAAAGGATATGAGAATAAGGAAGAGTTAAACAAGAAATGAATTGTTGTAATCTCCATTTAAGTTCTCTCTTAAAATTCTAACCAAGTTTAAACATTCTGTTATGGAAAAATTTATTTTCAGTCAATATTTGTATATGTATTCTTCTTCTAATGATTATATTTTAGAATCATATTTTCGATATAATGTCTCTATCATAAAAAATATTGAAGTCCCTAAGGAACTACAAAAAGAAAATAAATATTAACCTGAAGACATAAAAATATAAATTCTAGAAAAACTACAGGACCAATTTCCTAAAAGTTTATCAGAAATGTATGATTTTAGAATAGATCTAATATTACACTATAATGGAATCCGAAACCAATTTTGTAAAAATAAAGGATTAATAAAAGTAACAAAGAAGATTGAAAATAGATTTTATAAGAAATTAAAACAAAAAAAAACTATAAATTTGCAAGTGAATATAGTAATCAAGCTATAAAAAATTTAGAATTATATAAAAAAATTAAAGCCAATTGAAGATCATGTTGATAGAATGAAACAACTAGAGTTGGAAAAATAGTAAAACAATTAGCGATGCCATGGATGCCTTCCTTATTTACATATTTTATTGTCATCTAAATATACATACTTTTCGTCTAAGTGTTGTATATTGTTCAATGATTGAATATTACAAAATCATAATTGACCGTATTGATTTACCACAAGAACTTTTGATACAAGGAAAGAGCTTTTCACAAGAAATCAAAATATTAATTTTTGAAAACCTATACTATTCTACATGTCCCAAAACACAAACAAAAGTAAAAAAGGAAAAATTATGCTTAGAAACTCGGAATATAAGACAAAAAATTTCTTTATATTGTGTACACAATCATTTTGATAAATATCATAGGGAATTTTCCTTGGTTTGAAAATTTTAAGAAAATGCTTAAGATGTATATTTGTTTAACCATTGTTATTGTGCATTATTTAGACTTGGTGTATGATGCTTCATTAATACAAGTTTCTATTTTGATATTTTCTATTATTCACTTTTAGGAAGATTTGAGTCACTTTTCGATTTATGACTCAAGGATGCTCCATTATTGTGTTCTATGGTTATGATTGTCTGAAATTTTTGACTTTGATACCACTCTGTCACATCCCCCCAGCCGGTACCCTTTCTGGAATACCCGGAGGTGTGATCCACAGCCCGAAGATCATGTTTAGGGTGATCTTATACCCACATAACACAATAATATAATCAAGAGCAAGAACAAATCATTGTATTAAAGTAATTTAAGAAACAATCAAGGAAGGATTTCAGAAAGATTACAAAATAATATCAGAGTGTGAAATAAAACAATACCAACAAAGAAAGTAACTATAGAGTATAGCGGAAAATAACTTTATAGATCAAATGCTGAAGTTAGGTCAAAACTCTAAGTTATTACAGTTGAATAAACTAAGGAAAAGAATAACTAAGTCTAATCATACAACTCTGTAAACTCAAATAAAGTATCTCTAAACTTGAAGACTTCCATATCCAAATACGGCCGCAGTACCTCCAAAATAGGGCTAATCCTGGTATGCACCATCATCACTGGAAATCTTCACCGTTATGTTTGTCACAGCCAAGATCTTGCATGTAATACGAGTCACTCACCGTGGCCTTGCAGTCTTGGCTCTCGTAGTCATAAGTAGCTGCAACAAAATCTAAAGAAAACATATCCCCCAAAGGGTGAGCTCAACAGAACTTAGCAAGTAGTTCAATCACAATAAACAACTACAAACAGTTCATAACAAGCATGATGCAAATGATATAAAACAATGATGCAAGTATGCTTCTGACTCTATATATGTTGGTCTCTACTGGCAGATACGCATTAAGATAGAACACCATACTCTTTGGGGTAGTCTCAGTCACTCTTCCCTTAACCATCTTAGTGTCTCGGGTTCTCAGCGGTAATTGGATCAGAACATCCCTCTCAGACATTCCATGGGTGGGCTTTAGGTCACCACTCTCTCACTCCACCATTGGTATGAGTATTGGTGTGTGTTAGGGTTAAACTTAGCCCAATGCAAGTCATCTACTGAATCACATCTACTCGGAGTCAAATACCTCCCTTCCGTGCACTAGACAGTTCGTTCTGGTATGATAGCCTCCCTTCCATGTTTAGGCAGTCTATTTCGAGACCTCCCTCCTTAGGTCACCGTCTCCTTCTCGGCTACATAGACTCTTAACCATGTTAGTCATCCACATATAAGAAACGGGAAGCTCTCGTGTCTCCTCATGCTTCTCGCACTCTTGGGTGCCCACGAGCCCAAGCTTATTATGTGCGACCCTACCAACAAATGGCCCCCACAATGTGATTTTGTCCTCTCACAGGTTGGTTACCGGTCTTGAGCGCCCACAAATCCCTATTGCTGCCATGGGTCACTCGGTATCAATACCTCTTCCGATAGGGTCAAATATGACAGGGTTTTTCCTAGCCAAACACTGTTAGACATGCCCTAAGTATGTTAACCAGTAATAAGGGAAAGCGCCAAGGGGCACCATAGGAAAGCGTCCCATACCACCTCCACTGATGTCCCGAGCCAAAAACACCTAAAGAGCATTCCCCATTCCCCAATCACAACTTAGGCAATCACATCACATCACATCATGATTCCATAAATATATCCAATCAAGATTCATTCATAATCCAATCATTCACATGCACAATAAATATGTAAATCACATCATGGATCGTATACTATAATTGCAGAAGTATAACAATATAGAGAGAGTTCTAAAATAGTAGATAACATATGCATACAAATCTTATCATAGTATAGCACATAATGATGTCAATTGTGAGTGAACGTACTCACCTTTCATTCGATTAGTAATATCTGAAGAAAGAGGTCAGAGGGTAAGTCCAAAATCATCAAAATAACCCTAAACAAACAAGTATAGAAGATAAGGATCAAACCCTAATGATTGGAGACGAAACGGAGATAAAACACAGAAAAGTTGTTATCAGGACACCCTTTGGTCACTTGGACTTGGTTGCTTGGGGTGACCAAAGCCGATGACCAAGCCTGCTATGTATGGATAACAAACTCCAAAATTGGTTTGAAACTCATCATTCGAGATCGGAACACTCTGAAATTAATAGGAAAAATTATAAAATAGTATACTAAGATTATCTTGCATGATCTAAGCATCTAACATGGTCATTGAAATAGAAATCTAATAAATCACATAGTAGGCCTAAACCGCGGATACTCACGGATAGACTAGAATGAATTGGGATTCATTCTAGAGATAAGAAAATAGTAAATCATGATTTAAAAACAACCAAGTAATACATCTAACATAGATTAGAAACCAAACAACTCAGATTAGAATGAATTATGGGTCATCATGCTAGGTTAAACACCGAAATCACACCGTGCTTTCCAAGGGAAGAATAGAGTGAATGGGAATTCACTCTAAGGCTATGAGGATCAGAGATTAGGTCATTACAGTAGTGTAAGACCTTCCTTACAATCACAACAATGGTTTAGAACAGTAGAGAGAGAGAGTCGATCAACAAAGAATAGATGCGAATACTAACCTTGTAGAAGAAGATTCGACGAAGAAACTCCTATGGATGCTTGGGGATCTTCCTTGGCTTTGAGGAGAGAGCTCTAGGGTTCTTCTCACTTTCTCCAACATTTTAGTGGCCAAGTGGTTCAAATTAGATCGAAGTTTGAATATATAAGGCTCTGAAAACCTAATTTTTCCAAAAAGTGACAATTCTGCCCCGAGGGAAGCCCCAAGCGACCAAGGCAATTGACCAAGCAATGCTCCCTTTTAAAAACAGGGTTTTTGGTCTCCGAGGGCCACAAACTTCACCCGGTTTCTTCACCATCTTAAGAAAGGGTCTTACCTGACTTTATAGGACCTTCCAAAGGTGTTATCACTGTATTCTTGGTCTGCCTTTCCAGTCAAACTCATTCAAGTCACGTCATCTTCCGAACTCACTCGGGGTTTCCATACTGAGATCTTCATCATTTACCTACATTGGTTCTAGGTCAAACCCAATGGGTTCAAATTTTGATGGCCCACAGCTGTCTTCTTCCTTCACTTTGGGTCTTCGAATCTACACTATGGATTTCTGGATTAGGGTTAGGTGGGATTTCACATTCTCCCCCCCTTAAGAAAATTTCATCCTTGAAATTGGGAGCGTACTTGGCTTTCCAAAGATATGGGAAACTTCTCTTTCATCTAGTCTTCTTTCTCCCAAGAAGCTTCTCCAGGGGTATGGTTCCATCCCGCAACTGTTTATCCTTCTTATCTCAGATCTGGGCTAGTTCTTCAAGTTCTATCACCTATGGCTATAGGACACAATTCTATTCACTTCATCTCATCAAATTACAGATCCAATAGGTGTACTAATCTCTAGACTCTTGGCTAACTTCTTAGACGGCAGAGAAAGGCTCAAAACAATGCATATGATATGAACATATGGGATGCATAGGTGTTGAATAGGATGAAAGTAGAAACTAAAGCTATGAGTAGCGTACCTGTCACAATGTTGTGACCCTGATCTATTTCGGTCCTAGCTATGCTATACATCTTTCCGGCAAGAGGGGCTTGAACTAGCTCTGTCACTACTGCGGCTTGACGACTAGGTTTGTAGTTGTGACATCCAGCCCAAACCTAGCCAAGGCACCCTATTTGTTTTTGGTGAAGAAAGACTTGTTTGATGTTAAACCTTAAAGTTGGACCTTGATTTCACTATTATTATCTTTGAAAGCCTTAGGAAGTCATGCCAGACCTTTCTCTTAGGGTAGATCTGTAATGTCCGGCCTTATCCTAACCTTGACCCGGCCCGGAATCTGTTATGTTTGTAGGTCCAAAGACCCGAAGTGGGGGGAAAAGAGAATTGTGGACCCTTTTAGTTGATGATTTGGTGTCGGAGTCCAAGTCCATGGACATTGGCGATGATGCCCCTCACTTGAGAGCATTGTCAGTGTTAGTTTTGAATCTGCGCACCGAAGAGAGGTGAATTAGTTGAAATACCTAATGAATTCCTATGCTCAATTCAAAGGTATTTCCCAAGACTAAACTTCTTGATGAACTTGTAGGAGAAAGAATCACTCAATTTGACCCCATATAGCCCTCCAAATCCCTGTCCGAAGTTGCTAAGTCTAGCAAATCCTGCTTGTGCATCAAAGAAGGTGAGCTTAGTTGGTGAACCTAATGAACTCCCATGCTTGATATGAAGGTGTTTCTAGAAACTAGACTTCTTGATTGACTTGTAGAAGAAAACTTCACTCAATTTGACCCCGTATAGCCCTCTGAATCCCTGTTTGAAGTTGCTAAACAATTCCTGGATTTTCTGCTGAAACCTGTTTTGGTCGATCCTCTTTGGTCGATGCCATCAACCAAAGAGCATCGACCAAAGTTGCCCAGATTCGAGAAAAAGATGCTTTTTGGATATTCCTTCCTCTATTTAAGTGAAACCTCGAACCTAGAACCATATTTTACTCATTTCAACACCTGAGAATGTGGGAAGGCTCCTCTTAGGCTCCTCCTTGCCTTGGGTGACGATCTTCTACAAGAATCATCGTCTCTCTTCTCTAATCTCTTCTCCAAGGTATGTAATCTCTCACTCTATCTCTAATCTACTTCTACCTCATCTTATTCTTGCTACTGAGTTTGTGAAGAAGGTGCTGCAACCTTGCAACCACCCCTTCTACAAGCTCTTTTGCTTTGATTAAACCTCTCTTCACCCTTTCCATGCTATGATTCTCATACATGATGTTCTTGCTTTCTTATTTTGATTTTTCTCTTCTTTACAAAATGAATTCATCTCTTAATCTGATTTTATCTTTCAATTAGGTCTGATTATATGTTAGTAATTGTCTATATTCTGTTGTTCATCATTCTATTGATTAAATTCCTAGTTTCTCTTGAAGTTGCAATGATTTTCATTGAAGACTATGGTTCTAGCATATAGAACATAGGATTTCAAATTGGGGGTTTTCAATTTGACCATTGGATCATGTTAATTCTTGCTGCGTAGTCTCCTGCTACTGTTCCTAGCATCCCCTCCAGGTTTTTGATAGATCCGAACCCCAGAAGACCAATTTCAGACCAAAATCCCCAAAACCCATTATGCAGCCCCGAAGACAATTTTGTTCGATCCTCTTTGGTCGATGCCATCGACCAAAGACCATCGACCAAACTTGTTGCTGACAGCAACCTTGCTCTGTTTTGACCCGTTCGACCAACGATTTTCCCGATTTCTTTTCTAACCTTTCATTTATGTTTGTCTAGGGTCTTATTACCATATTTAGATATTCTTTTGAGATTGTTGGATTATCATCATCGCGACTTAAGGTAAGGACGGTTGTTACCATAACTACATAGATTATGTGATTCTTGCTTCTATGTTAGAGACTTAGTAGATTTGCCTTCTTTATCGTATTTCCTACAGTATATGATTGTTATAAGTACTTAAAGTATTCTAGTGCCATGTTTACATATTCTTTTGTTATCATGATTATGTATTCTTAATAAATTCATATGTAATTGATCATGTTATGGTATGTATCTTTCTATATGATGAAATGTCATTTATGTATGATATAATGGAATTGAGAATGTGATTGCCTAGGTATAACTTGGGATTGAGAAGTGTCCTATTGACGCTTCTGTCCTTGGGCATCGAAGGGAATAGTATGGGATGTTCTCCGAAGGTGCTTATCGACACTTTCCCGGGTTATTGGATGACATACATAGGATTGTCTAGTTGTGTGGCTAGGATTGTCCTTGTTGTGTCAGACCCGAATCGGAAGGGCATTGAGACCAAACGACCCGTGGTAGTGTAAGGTTTGATGGGCGCTCAGGACCGGTAACCAACCCGGGGGAGGACATAAACCATGCTATGGATACCCGAAAGGGGCCATTTATTGGTAGGGTTGCAAATAGCTAGACTTGGGCTCACGGGCACTCAAGACAGGTAACCAACCCATGAGAGGACGTGAGAGCTTCCTGTTTACTATTTTTGGATGACCAATAGGGTTGATGAGTCCGTAATCCGGGATTACGTTGACTCTAGTGTGAAGGATACTGGAAAGGATAGTCTGGGGCGAGGAATGGACGTATCTAGATCTGAGTTGATACGACTGAGTAGATGACTTGCATTGAGCTAGGTTTTACCGTGACATGCACTAATACTTATACCAAATGGTGATGTGACAGAGTGGTGACCGAATCCCCTACCATGGTTTGAGAAGACTTTACCCAATTACCATGGTAGTCCTAAGATACAGAATTGGTTGAGGGAGAGTGACTGACGACCCAAAGAAGTATGGTGCTATGACTTAAAGCATGTCTACCTTAGAGACTAGCATACATAGAGTTAGAATCATAATTGCATCATGTGTTTCATATCATATTGCATCATGCTATGCTTTTTATCATGTATCTATGTTATTGTGGAATAACCTGCCTTGCTGAGTTCTTTTGAACTCACTCCTTTTTGCAACATCCTTTGTTAGACTTTACTGCAGGTACTACTACTGTTGACTATGATGGTAAACACTATGAAGACTAAGTTGATGACTCTTAAACTACTGATTATGGTGACTACATTGGTGAAGACTAGCAGTCCAAGATTATCACTTATCTGGAGCAGTTAGGCCTTTGCATTTATGTGTTAGGGATGGGATATCGCCTCATTCCCTTTTTAACCTTTTTATTTGAATTGTCGAGACCGTAGTTTGGTTTGTTCCCTTGTAATTTTGGGAACCGGTTGTAACCCTTAATTTTAGTCAATCTACCTTCCGCTATTATTATAAGATGGGTTTCCTCCCTCCTTTTCACACTTGACTGTTTATCCTATTTGAATCATTTCTGCACTCTGATGTTATTTGTGAATCCTTTTGAGATCTTTTCTTGACTCTTATTATTAAATTATTTGAATACAAAGAATTGTTCTTGCTTTTGATTATATTATTGTGCTAAGTGACTATGATCGTTCCTAAACTTGATCGGCGGGACCATGATTCAATCCCCAGGTAATCTAGATAGGGTACCCCCTTGGTGGATTTAGGGCGGGATGTGACAGTGGTGGCAAACACGAGCATGATGTCCTGGATGTTGGCAGAAGTAACAAACAGGTTCGCTTGGTCTAACTGGCTGCGCTGGCACCAGAGGTCTCTGAATTTCTGGCTTGGGGTTTGCATAAATTGGACTGGGGGCTTGGGTATTTCCAACAGCTTGCCCCACATTCCTGGGCTGAAACTCAGGGTGGGGTATGGAGTTGGTCTAGTGAACTTCTTGTTAGTCCTTTCCACATAACTGGAATTTCTACTCTATAGGGATCTCTAGAGACAGTGATTTTCTCTTTCAGACACTTCAACTTTCTTCGAATTCTGTACAATCTGAGCATAACTCTTAATCGGTAGAATAGTGAGATAAATCTTGATTGAGGGTCTAAGTCCTTTGAAGAACTTCTTTGCTTTAGCTCAATCTGCTTTCAATGACCTAGGAGCGAAGAAAAACAACTCTTGAAACTTTTTCTGATACTCCAACACAAAAAGTGGTCCTTGCACGAGAGCCATGAACTCCCACTCTTTTGCATGCTTCACAAGACTCGGGAAATAATTCTTACAAAATGCATCTGTAAATATTTCCCAAGTGTAACCATCAACATGCAAAGCTTCCAAAATAGGGCGGGTAGCATTCCACCATGCATCTGCTTCACGCTGAAGCTTCTGCTCAGTGAACAAAATCTTTTATGCCTCAGTGCACTGCAAGTTCCTGAAAGTCTTCTCTAATTCCCTCAACTATTTATTAGGAAACAAAGTATCCTTCGACACACCAATGAAATTTGGTACTTGGAGCTTCAAAAAACACTCCATCAACTTGGAATGAGGAGTATCCCCATTCCTTCCAACATTAGGCACAACAGTAGATCTTCTGTTTAGGGTTTTGATGCTCTATTTAATAGGATTTCGTGTTTCTTAGCCTCTTTTGTTTCTAAAACCTCTAGAAAACGTGGAGAACCTCTCTCAAAACCTCTCCTTGGTGTTGTTGAAGAACTCTTGCCAATTTTCAAAGTTCTTCATCTCTTGTTCATCATTAAGGTTAGTAATCTCTTAAACTACTTTTGACTTACTCTTGTATTGAGCTAATCTCATTGCTGTGATTATGAAGAAGGTATTGTATCCTTGCAAACACCTCTTCTTCAATCTCCTCAGTTGTGAATGAATCTCCATTCATTCCAATGATGCTATGATCTCCATATTTGATTTTCTAGAAGAGATCATTGATATCTTCATGAATGCATGTTTAATCTTATTTCTCTAGCATGTTAGATCCATTCTCATGTTAGTTCCTATCTTTGATCTATTGTTAATATTCCTTTAGAGTGAAACCTTGTTCTCTCTAATTTCTACTTTGAATCCAAAGCTTGTTTTCATTGAAAACCATGTTTTCGATCAAATTAGAAAGTCATGTTCTCAAATTAGAAAGTTTTGTTTTTTTTTTTTTTTTTTTTTTTTTGGTTTTTTTGTTTTTTTTGTTTTTTTTTGTTTTTTTTTGTTTTTTTTTTTTTTTTTTTTTATCATGGTTGGTGTCTAATCTACGCTAGTTATTCTTAGACTACTGTTCCTAATATTCCTTTGAATTTTCAGAGTGTTTTGAATCCCACAAGATGAGTTTCGGATCAAAATTTTGATTTCTGTTGCGTACTGTTCACTCGATCGATTGGACCAAGTTGCCAACCAAGCTACCAAGGATGATAGTATGGGATTTCTTCATCCGATTTGATCCGTTTGACCTCTAATCTTCTAGAGCTTATTCCTAATGATGTATGTCACATCCCCCCAGCCGGTACCCTAATTGGCATACCTGGGTGTGTGATCCACAACCCCGAAGATCAGGTATCGAGGAAATCATCCTCCCACATATGCAATAACATAATCATGAATAGAAAATAATCAACGTTTTAATATTACAAACAAAAGATCTAAATCAGGAAATGAATATCAGTATAATCAGAGTGCGGAAAATGATACCAGATGTAAGCACATCAAAAAGAAGTAGAGTGAGGCGGAATCTCATTCCACAGTTACAGCGGAATGTAGGACGTAAGTCTAAAAAGAATTACAATTGTTTCTAAAGGAAAGTAAGGAAAGAAAGTCAAATTGAACTACGAGTTTTCTATTCTATAGATAACATCTTCAAAATAGTGGACTTCATCAATCCAACACAGATGTTCCAATTCTACGTCATGCCTAATCGTAGTACACAATGTGATCGCTTGTGGGATCTACAATGTGATCTTCATTGTTGCAAGCACCTTGCATGTAGTATGCTTCATCGGCTTGCGCTTCATCGTATTGTCCTTCATAGTAGTCAATACCTGTAGAATAATCTAACAAAAAGATTGCACAAAAGGGAGTGAGTTCGAATGAACACAACAAGGCAAGTTAACTCATAACAACATAAATAACATGCAACAGAACATAACAAGATGCAATGCAATATGAAACAGATAATGTATGTATGCATCTAAACTCTATGTATGCTGGTCTCTATAGGCTAACATGCTTTAAGTCATAGCACCGTACTTCTTTGGGTAAGTCTAATTCACTCAGCTCCAGTTGGTAATGGGTCCGGCATCCCTCGGGACAATACATGGCTGGGGGTTAGGTCACCGCTCTCTCACATAACCATTGGTCTAAGTACTGGCGTATGTCAAGGTTAAGCCTAGCCCAATGCAAGTCATCTACTCAGTCACATCAACTCTGTTCTAGATATGTCCATTCCTCGCCCCTGGCGATCCTTTCCGGTATCCTTCACACTAGAGTCCTCATAGTCCCTGACTACGGACTCATCAACCCTATTGGTCATCCACATATGATAAACGGGAAACTCTCATGTCCCCTCAAGGGTTGGTTACCGGTCTTGAGCGCCCATGAGCCCAAGTCTATCCATATGCAACCCTCCCAATAAATGGCCACCACAATGTGATTCATGTCCTCTCACGGGTTGATTACCGGTCTTGAGCACCCATGAATCCCCATTGCCACCACGGATCATTCGGTCCCAATACCCTTCCGACTAGGGTTTGATATAACGGGGGACATCCTAGCCAAACATTGCTAGATAGTCCTAGGTATGACAACCAATAATCCGGGAAAGCGTCAAGGGGGCACCATTGGAAATATCCCATACTATTCCCACTGGTGTCCAAGGATAGAAGTGTCAAAAGTACACCTCCCAATCCCATATCATACTTAATCAATCACATTCTCAGATCAATCATAACATACACAATCAACATCTCATCATACAAAAGAGGATGTAAAAGCATGATCAAATCATTAAACAATATGCAGTAATAAGCATTTCATATAAGCTTGAATAATGAAAAAGAAAACATAAGTCAAGTGCTATTGTACTTACAGTAGTACATCATAAGTATAACATACAATATCAGTAGTTAAACTCAAAGTTTCTTAAATTAGAAACCGAAACATACGCGATCTATGTTATTATGAAATAATTGTCCTTACCTTAATTATCATCGAAGATAATCCAAAGATCAAAGAGAAAGGTTCCAAACTTACAATTAAACCCCTAACAATCATAGATACAACATTAGGAAAGAAGCCTAAAAGATTGGAGAGCAAACAAATCAAACTGAGCGAAAAACAGAGCTTCTGACTTCATTGGTTGATTGATTGGTCTACTGACCCAGTCGAACAATCATTCGACCAACAGAATCAGTACGAAGCAAAAACAGGAAATTTGATCCAAAACTCAATCTACAGGGTTCGGAACTTCATGAAACTTGGAGGAAAACTTTAGAATAGTATTCTAATACTAAGGGAGCAAAGATTGGGCACTAATAATGATTAAAAACACTACCTTCCAATTTGAAATCATGGTTTCCCCAATTGGGTTTCCCTAGAATTCGATGAAAAATATACTATGAAATCACGGAAAAGACTAGGGATGATTTAGATCTCATCCAAAGAAAAAGGTAATCAGAATCAAACACAAGTATGTTATGAAATTAGATTCAGTCGGCTAAGAAATCAGATCCATAAGAAGAACAAGGGTTTTAAAAGGGTCTTACAGGGATTAGGGTTGAGATCCCTATGCTGATCGTAAACCCTTTAGAAAAGAATGAGATCATGGAAGAGATGGTTGCAAGGATGCAACATCTTCTTCTAAATCTCGACCAAGAACAAGATCAAAAGATAAATCATGACATCGAAAAGATTACTAACCTTGAATTGGTAGATCGAAGACGAGAGACTTTAGATCTTGCGGAGAATTCTTTGAAATCACCGAAGAGAGTTTCAAATTAGTCTTCCCACGTTCTCAGAGTGTTTTGGAGGCAGAGGAAACTAAGAAACATGAAGTGTGTTTAAATAGAGAGTGAAAAACCCTAAAATTGGATTTTCTCGGATTTAACACACAATTGGTCGAATGGCCCATTTGACCAATCAATCAACCAATCAGGTCAGCAAAGTCCAAAAAGGGAATTGGAGGATCAAATGAATACAAAACCTAAAGAGCTTTTACACACACATCAAGTGACATACCTAGGGTGTAGAAATGCCTTCGAACCAAGTCAGATAATACTCCAAGTCTTTCAACTAATTTCATCTTTAGTCAGGTGCAGTTTCCTTTCTAGTTCAAAGCAAGTTTCCATAATTGGAACACCAACATCAACATCCATGGGTTCAGAGTCAAACTTCATATCTTCCACTGAGATGGCTCATAGTTTACTTCTTCCTTTACTCCAGGTCATCAGACCTACAAACAACAGGGTTTCCGGGTCAAGGTTAGGGCTCGGTTTCACAGGCATGGCTCCATTCAAGAGAGTGTAAACATACCTTTTCTGCATTTGTCTTATTTGATACGGGTGCATCTCATTCGTTCATGTCATCTGCATTCATCAAGAAGACTGACCTAATCCCTGAGAAATTGTCTAGTTGTTTGTTGATTAGTACACCTACTGGTCCTGTTGTGAAACTAGATAAAGGGTTAGTTAAATGTCCAGTGTTGATTGGTGCGAAGAACTTGGAAGCCAATTTTGTACTTCTTGATATGAAGGACTTCGATGTTATTTTGGGAATTGATTGGTTAACAGCCCACAAAGCTATGTTTCTTTGTTCCTCAAAGAAGATTCAGTTCCATATTTGTGGAAGTCCGGTCTTTGAATTTCTTGGTGAGAAAAGAAGGTGCTGTCTGCACTGATGCAAGTCTATGCCCTAGTGGATGATGCTTCATCTGAAGGCAAGGGTAAAGTGGAGAAAAGAGTCGATGAAGTCAGGGTTATCTGTGACTTTGTTGATGTCTTCCCTGATGATCTATCGGGAGTGCCTCCAGACAGGGATGTTGAGTTTTCTATTGATCTCGTCCTTGGTGCCGCTCCGGTATCTAAAGCTCCGTATAGGATGGCTCCTACTGAGTTGAAAGAGTTGCAAAACCAGTTGAATGAGCTCATTGATAGAGGTTTCGTACAACCTAGTGTATCACCTTGGGGAGCTCCGGTCTTGTTTGTCAAGAAGAAAGATGGTAGTATGCGCCTGTGCATCGACTACCGTGAGTTGAATAAGCTGACTATCAAGAATAGATACCCGTTGCCCAAAATTGATGATCTCTTCGATCAGTTGAAAGGTGCAGCTGTGTTCTCAAAGATTGACTTGAGATCCGGATATCACCAATTGAAAGTGAAGTCTAGTGATATCTTCAAGACAGCTTTCCGAACACGGTATGGCCACTACGAGTTTAGAGTCATGCCTTTCGGATTGACTAATGCTCCTGTGGTGTTCATGGACCTCATGAACCGAGTATTTCACGATGTGCTTGATAAGTTTGTGATTGTTTTCATCGACGACATCTTGATCTATTCGAAGAACGAAGAAGAGCATGCGAGCCATCTAAGTTTCACTTTGCAAAGATTGCGAGAAAAGAAGTTGTACGCCAAGTTTAGCAAGTGTGATTTCTGGCTTAAGAGAGTAGTATTCCTTGGCCATGTGGTTTCAGCTGATGGTATTCGTGTCGATCCTGAAAAAGTCAGAGGTGTGGCTGATTGGGAAAGACCGAAGTCGGTAACTGAAATAAGAAGTTTTCTTGGATTGGCGGGTTACTACCGAAGGTTTATTGAGAACTTTTCTCGGTTGGCTGCTCCTATGACTAAGTTGACCAGGAAAGAAGAGAAGTTTGTTTGGTCCGACGCCCGTGAGAAGAATTTCCAAGAGTTGAAAGATAGATTGACAAAGTGCCCCGGTTTTGACTATACCCGATAGTTCCGGTGGTATGACAGATTTATACCGATGCGTCAAAGATTGGTTTGGGTTGTGTACTGATGCAACATGGCAAGGTCGTAGCCTATGCTTCTCGGCAATTGAAGGATTATGAGCGGAATTACCCCACTCACGATCTAGAACTTGCCACCGTTGTCTTTGCTTTGAAGATTTGGAGACATTACCTTTACGGTGAGAAGATTGCCATTTTCACGGATCATAAGAGTTTGAAATACTTCTTTACCCAAAAGGAGTTGAACATGAGACAAAGGAGATGGTTGGAACTAGTCTCTCGATTATGATTGTGATATTCAAGTATCACCCAGGGAAAGCAAACGTTGTTGCTGATGCTCTTAGTAGGAAGAACCGTAAGAAGACTTTGGATTTGAATGCTTTGAGTTTACCATTGTTGTCTTCTATTGAGAGTTTTGATTTGGAAATCGTCCCCGAGAATTCTGATTTTATTCTTTCGCCATGACGGCAAGATCTGGTCTTAGAGATAAGATTGTTGCTCAGCGGTTCCGATCAAGAGTTTTTGATCAAAGTTGAGAAGATTTCTTCGAATCCTGAGTCGGACCCCGACTTTGGTATATCCATGGATGGTGCTTTGTTGTTTAGAGGAAGACTGTGCGTGCCTGCAAACGAAGAAGTTAAGAAGGAAATATTGAAGGAAGCACACCAGTCAGTCTTTACTATACACCCGGGAAGCACCAAGATGTACAAGGACTTGAAGGAACATTTTTGGTGGATTGGTCTAAAGGCGGATGTTGATGATTTTGTTGCCAAGTGTGAGACTTGCCAACGTGTGAAAGCCGTTCGACAACCTCCATCTGGATTACTTCAGCCCCTTCCTATTCCTAGTTGGAAGTGGGAGGATATCTCTATGGACTTTGTGACTAGCTTGCCTCGGACAAGTAAAGGCAATGACACCATGTGGGTGATTGTTGATAGGTTGACCAAATCAGCCCACTTCATTCCTATGAAGATCACTCATACTCTGGATAAGCTAGCAAGACTTTATGTGGATAATGTGGTTCGTCTGCATGGTGTGCCAATGAGTATTGTTTCTGATCGTGATCCTAGGTTCACCTCAAGGTTTTGGAATAGTTTGCGAGAAGGCCTTGGGAACCCAATTGAACTTGAGTACAGCTCATCATCCACGGTCGATGGACAATCTGAGCGGACAATTCAGACATTGGAAGACATGCTCAGATCTTGTGTGGTGGATATGGGTGGTAATTGGGATGAACACCTAGCTTTGGTTGAGTTTGCCTATAACAATAGTTATCAAGCAACAATAGGCATGGATCCATTCAAGGCTTTGTATGGAAGTACTTGTAGGACACCTTTGTACTGGACTGAGACAGGTGAAAGAAAAGTCTTAGGTCCCGAGATGATTGAAGCTACGAGTGCTATGGTTGATATGATAAGAGAAAGGATTAAGTCTGCCTTGATCAAGACATAAATCTTATGCTGATAAGAGGAGGACCGATTTGGAATTTCAAGTTGGAGAGAAAGTTTTCTTGAAGGTTTCACCAATGAAGGGTGTGATGAGATTCAATATTAAGGGAAAGCTTAGCCCTCGTTTCATTGGACCTTTTGAGATTTTGGAAAAGGTTGGACCTGTTGCGTATCGATTAGCATTACCTCTGCCTCTTGCTGGTGTTCATAATGTGTTTCATATTTCGATGCTTCGAAAATACATAGAGAATCCGGAACACATTTTACAACAAGCACCTGAAGGACTTAGTGCTGATTTGACCTACGATGAAGAACCGGCCGAAATCCTGGATAAAAAGGACAAGTAGCTGCGGAATCGCACTATCCCTTTGGTGAAGATTCGGTGGAAGAACCATACCCCTGAAGAAGCTTCTTGGGAGAAGGAAGAAGATATGAAGGAGAAGTTTCCTCACCTCTTTGGAAGCACAGGTACGCTTTCAATTTCGAGGACAAAATTTCTTTAAGGGGGGAGAATGTGAAACCCAGCCCTTACTTTGACCCGGAAACCCTGTTGTTTGTAGGTCCGACAACCCGAAGTAAAGCAAGAAGTCAGCTTTGGGCCATCCCAGTGGAGGACTTGGTGTCTGGCTTTGAATCCATGAGTGTTGATGACAATGTGCTATTTATGGAAACTGAATCTTGATGAAGATCGGATTAGTTGATGGACTTGGAGTGTTCTCTATCATGGTTTGAAGGCATTTCTACCTATTAGGTAAGTCACTTGGTGTGTGTGCAAAACCCCTTTATGTTTGGATTTGTTCTGAGCCTTCAATTCCCTGTTTCGAACTTGCTGAACTAATTGGTCGACTGGACCAGTCGACCAATCCAATCGACCAATGGGTTCTGTCTTTGGTAATTAGGTCTTGCTTGCCCTATTTAAGTCCAATCTCGAGTCTACTTCGTATTTTCTGCCTCCAAACTCTTTGGAACGAACCAAAGACCTCTGCAAGTCATCTCCCTTGCACTCTTGGTGTTTATCTTGACGGATCTTCGTCAAAACTTGTGTTCTTATACAAAAAGGTATGTTTACACTCTCTTCTTCTTCTTCATCCTTGTTTTCTTTCCTTTTTGAGTTGAGACAGTAGAGGAGATGCTGCATTCTCTGTTGCAAACATCTCTGAACTTATCTCTCATAATCTTCCTAAGGATTAAAGGCTAAAGCAATGTCCGTAATCATGATCATTGCAAGCTTTTGAAGGAATCATGATCTAAATCATGATCTTGTCTTCGTTTGTCTTTGATTTAAATTCTGATGTTCTTAGATCTATTATATTGATCATATTAGTAGTCAATCGCTGTGTTTTCTTTACATAATCCATGATCTATCAATCTCTAGTTGTTTCTCCTCTATCATACCATGCTTTCTTCAAGAATCATGACTGATACATCTATGGTAAGTTTTGTTTCCTTATTTAGATTCATGTTCTTAGATCTATTTTCTTGAAGATCTAAGTTTACCTTCCATGATATCTTTATCAAAATCAATGATTCATTCTCCTATTGTTCTTGTCTATGATTTGTATTTTGAATTCTTCAAGAACCATGATTGATCTAATTATGGTAACTTTTTGTTTCCTAATTTGTAACTTGAAAACTTGATTCGATTAGTGTTTTGAGGTCATCTATATGTTAGGATACTACCAATGTAGTTTACCCCTTGTTTAGTACCCTTTTGAACCACCAAATTCGGTTCTTTATTCTTAAAACTCTGATTTTGTAGGCCATTGTCTCCATTGGTTGACTGATTGGTCGATTGAAACAGTAGACCAATCCAATCGACCAATGAGTACATCAACTCTAGATTTGGTCTGTTTTGGATGTTTTGATATCTTTTCTTTTAGGGATCTTTCCTAATATGTTGTATACACTTGTCTAGGACCCTCTTCTCAAGTTTGTCAAGATCTTACTTGATTCTTAAGATTCCTTTGCAAGTTATAAAAGGTAAGGATGGTTACTTCCTTAACAACATAAATTGTATATCTTAGTTTCTATATTTGAATCTTGTTAGTTTATTTCCTTAATTAGATTCTTAAAATGTTATACTACTGCTGTACTATCTTGATATCAGTAGCATTGCTTGTTTATATTAAATAGACTGATGTATGATTTACTTACCAGTTTTATACAAGTGTAATTATTGATTTCTTTCCATATATGAAGTTACCATATATGTGATGTTATGGATTGATGCTTGTGTATGCTTAAGTATGGTTTGGAAAGGAGAGGTGTTCCTTTTGACACTTTTGTCCTAGGACTACTACGGGAATATTATGGGATGTTTCCAGAGATGCCCTTTGGACACCTTCCTAAACTGTTGGATGACATATTTAGGACTGTCTAGTAGTGTTTGGCTAGGATGTCCTGTTATGTTAGACCCTAATCGGAGGGGTATTGAGACCGAACGACCCGTGGTAGCAATGGGGATTCATGGGTGCTCAAGACCGGTAACCAACCCATGAGAGGACAGGAATCACATTGTGGGGACCATTTATTGGTAGGGTTGCATATGGTTAGACTTGGGCTCACGGGCGCTTAAGACCGGTAACCAACCCCTGAGAGGACGTGAGAGCTTCCCGTTTACCATATGTGGATAACCAATAGGGTTGATGAGTCCGTAGTCAGGGACTATGAGGACTCTAGTGTGAAGGATACCGGAAAGGATCGCCAGGGGCGAGGAATGGACGTATCTGGATCTGACTTGATGTAACTGAGTAGAAGACTTGCATTTGGCTAGGCTTTAACCCTGACATGCGCCGGTACATAGACCAATGGTGATGTGAGAGAGTGGTGACCTATACCCCCAGCCATGGAATATCCTGAGGGATGAAGGACCCATTACCAAGTGATGATGAGTGAATGAGACTTTCCTAAAGAAGTACGGTGCTATGACTTAAAGCATGTCTGCCAATAGAGACCAGCATACATAGAGTTAGATTCATACATTCATTGTTTGACTCATACCATATTGCATTTATGTTTGTTTTGTAATCCTGCCATTTATGTTATTATGGATTTAACTGCCTTACTAAGTTTCTTTGAAACTCATTCCTTTTGTACAATGTTTTGTTAGATTATTCTACAGGTTCTGAGTATCATGACTGCTCGTATGAAGAAGCGCAAGGAGAAGAGGCATATCTCCAGGAAAGTGATTGCGGTTACAACAATTACACTGAAGATTCCGCGAGTGGTTATGCTCCGTACGATGCTTAGTCCGACCATAGAGTGGAAGCACCCTTGTGCCATTTATGAGATTTATACTTATAGGGATATTGTCTATAAGAATGAGAACAATTTAGTTACCTATTGTACCTGCTATTGGGATTAGATTTCATTATGTTTCTTCTCTTTTAGAACTACATTTCCGCTGGTTGTAGAGTGGGATTTCGCCTCACTTTACTTATTTGATTTAGACACTCTGATTATATTTAGTACTCTGATTTATATATGATTCATTCTTTCCTTATTTGGATCTTTTGTTTATCTGTTGCACATCGATTATTATTGTTCATGATTATGTTATTGTTTATGTGGGAGGTTGATTACTCGATACCTGATCTTCGGGGCTGTGGATCACACTCTCGGGTATGCCAGTTAGGGTACCGGCTGGGAGGATGTGACAATGCCTATTGTTGCTTGATAACTGTTGTTATAGGCAAACTGAACCAAAGCTAAGTGTTCATCCCAATTTCCACCCATATGCACTACACAAGATCTAAGCATATCTTCCAAGGTTTGAATTGTCCGCTCAGATTGTCCATAAGATTGTGGATGATGAGCTGTACTCAAGTTTAATTTGGTTCCCAAGGTCTTTTGCAAACTGTTCCAAAACCTTGAGGTGAACCTAGGATCACGATCAGAAACAACACTCACTGGCACTCCGTGCAGACGAACTACATTATCCACATGAAGCCGAGCTAGCTTATCCAAAGTATGAGTGATCTTCATAGGAATGAAATGGGCTGATTTGGTCAACCTATCGACAATTACCCATACAGTGTCATTACCTTTACTTGTCCGTGGCAAGCTAGTCACGAAGTCCATAGAGATATCTTCCCACTTTTAACTTGGAATAGTAAGAGGCTGAAGTAATCCAGATGGGGGTTGATGAACGGGTTTCACACGCTGACAAGTCTCGCACTTAGCAACAAAATCATCAACGTTGGCCTTCAAACCAATCCACCAAAAATGTTCTCTTAAGTCTTTATACATCTTGGCGCTTCCAGGGTGTACTGTAAAGATCGACTGGTGTGCTTCCTTCAATATCTCTTTCTTGATTTCTTCATTAGTTGGCACACGAAGTCTACCTCTAACAATAGGGCACCATCCATAGATATACCAAAGTCAGGGTCTGAACCAGGATTCGAAAAAATCCTCTCAATCCTTTTCTTAATTTCCTGATCAGAACCTTGCAGAGCAACAATTCTGTCTCTAAGGGTGGATCTTGCTGTCATGGCAGAAAGAACAAAATCCGAACCTTCATGGACCACTGTGAAATCAAAACTTGCAATCAAAGACAACAGAGGATGACTCAGAGCATTCAAATCCAGTACTTTCTTTGACTTTTCCTGCTAACAGCATCAACAACCACATTCGCCTTACCAGGGTGATATTGAATGTCACAGTCATAATCAGAGACCAATTCCAACCATCTTCTTTGTCTCATATTTAACTCCTTTTGGGTAAAGAAGTATTTCAAAATTTTATGATCCGTGAAAATAGAAATTTTCTCACCATAGAGGTAATGTCTCCAAATCTTAAAAGCGAAGACAACAGCGGCAAGCTCTAAATCGTCAGTGGGGTAATTCCGCTCATAATCTTTCAATTGCCAAGAGGCATAGGCTACGACCTTACCATGTTGCATCAGCACGCAACCCAAACCAATCTTCGACGCATCGGTGTAGACTGTCAAACCGCCGGAACTATTAGGTATAGTCAAAACCGGGGCACTTGTCAATCTATCCTTCAATTCTTTGAAATTCTTCTCACACGCGTTAGACCAAACAAGCTTCTCTTCCTTTCTAGTCATCTTAGTCATGGGAGCAGCCAACCTAGAAAAGTTCTCAATAAACCTTCTGTAGTATCCTGCCAATCCAAGAAAACTCCTTATTTCCGTCACAGTCTTTGGTCTTTCCCAATCAGCAATTGCTTGTTCCTTTTCGGGATCAACACGAATACCTTCAGCTGAAACCACATGGCCAAGGAATACTACTCTCTTGAGCCAGAAGTCACACTTGCTAAACTTAGCATAAAGCTTCTTTTCTCGCAGTCTTTGCAAAGTGAAATCTAGATGCCTTGCATGCTCTTCTTCATTCTTCGAGTAAATCAAGATGTCATCGATGAAAACTATCACAAATTTATGAAGCACATCATGAAATACTCGGTTCATGAGGTCCATGAACACAGTAGGAGCATTAGTCAAACTGAAAGGCATCACTCGAAATTCATAATGCCCATACCTTGTTCTAAATGCCGTCTTGAAAATATCACTTGACTTCACTTTCAATTGGTGATATCCAGACCTCAAATCAATCTTTGAGAACACTGCTGCACCTTTCAACTGATCGAAGAGATCATCAATTCTGGGCAGCGGGTACCTATTCTTGATGTTCAGCTTGTTCAACTCACGGAAATCAATGCACAGACACATACTACCATCCTTCTTCTTGACAAACAAGACCGAGGCTCCCCAAGCTGATACACTAGGCTGAATGAAACTTCTATCTAAGAGTTCTTTCAACTGCTTTTGCAACTCTTCCAACTCGGTAGGAGCCATTCTATATGGAGCCTTAGATACTGGAGCAGCTCGAGGATTAGATCAATTGAAAACTCCACTTCTTTATCAGGTGGCACTCTTGACAGATCCTCTAGAAAGACATCAACGAAGTCACATACAATCCTGACTTCTTCTACTTTCTTTCCTTTAGATGGCATCCCTTCTACTAATGCATAGACTTGCATCAGTGCGGACAAGGTCTTCTTACCAAATTTTCCTTTCTCACCTTGGAATTCAAAAATTGAACTTCCACTAATCTGAAACTGAATTCTCTTTGAAGAACAAAGAATTACAGCATTATGGGTAGTCAACCAATCAATACCCAAAATGATATCAAAATCCTTTATATCCAGAAGTACCAAATTGGCTTCCAAATTCTTCCCACCAATCAAAACAGGAGACTTAACTAACCCTTTATCTAGTTTCACAACAGGTCCAGTAGGTGTACAAATCAATAAACGACTAGATAAATTCTCAGGTGCTAAGTCAGTTTTCTTGATGAATGCAGATGATATGAATGAATGGGAAGCACCCATATCAAATAAGAAAAATGTAGGAATAGAAGCAACAATTAAAGTACCTGTAACCACTTCATGATTCACATCCTGTTAAGTACCAGATATACTGAATACTCTACCAGAAGGAGGGCAGGAGTACTCTTCACCATAGGAGCTGGCTGTTGAACTGGCTTCTTAGGACAGACATGAGCAAAGTGACCCGTCTACTTACAGTAGAAGCAAACAGGGTTACTAGGTCCAACAGGAATAGGTGCAACTAGAGGCTTCTGAACCAAAGGCCTAGGAATAGCATTCACAGGCCTAGCTTTCGCATTCATCGGTGGTCGATTCCCGCCATACTGACTATACTGGCTTGGCTGCTGAAATCCAGAATTTTGACCTACACTCCTAGGTTGAAAAGCAGGAGTAGGGTATGGCGTAGGTTTCACAAAGTGCTGATCAGTACGGTCCGCAAATCCAGGATTCCTTGACTGCCAAGGTCTCTGCACTCTAGCATTCTCCTTTTCATTTTCTTCCAGCTTCTTGGCATTCTGCACCACCTGGGCATAACTTTCAATAGGCTGAACAATGAGATATACCCTGATTGCAGGTCGCAATCCCTTGAAGAATTTCTTCGCTTTGGCAATGCCAAGTTTCAAGGAGTCAGGAGCAAAGAAGTGAAGCTCTTCAAACTTCTGTAGGTACTCCAACACAGACAGAGATCCTTGCGTAAGAGCCATAAATTCAGCCTCCTTCACATCTTTCACTGCTTACGGGAAATAGTTCTTGCAGAAAGCTTCCTTGAACAAATCCCACGACACAACGCCCGCATGCAAACCTTCCAAAATAGGCTGGGTGGAAGTCCACCAAGCTTCAGCTTCATGTTGCAGCTTCTGCTCAGCAAACAAAATTTTCCGCACATCAGTACATTGTAGGTGTCGGAAAGCTTTCTCCAATTCATGCAGCCACTTGTTAGGAAACAAGGCACCCTTGGACACTCCGGTGAAGTTGGACACTTGCAGCTTCAGGAAACTCTCCATTAAACGGGTATGAGGAGTTCCGGCTAACCTTTCCGCATTCAGAACTGCGGCATGAGGATTTCCGTTGGCACCGGCACGAGTCTCATTGTGCAGAGTCATGAAACCTGCCAACATCTTGTTGTTGCATCATATTGCCCATAATGTTTGCAATATCGCGGAAACTTCCGATGATCGAGGCACCAGATACATCAGGGGTACCTTGGTCACCAGTGTTATTCTGCTGATCATGACCACCTATTGGTATCTCGCCACTTCCTTGACCAC
This sequence comes from Hakea prostrata, assembly GCF_041222555.1. NCBI lineage: Eukaryota > Viridiplantae > Streptophyta > Magnoliopsida > Proteales > Proteaceae > Hakea > Hakea prostrata. Next base: position 44,585,511 of record NC_142606.1, on the reverse strand, counting down.
TGGATTCACCACACCCACTTCTTAACGTAACCATTCTGAAAAAACCGAAATGTTTCGAAGTTTCAACATAATCCACAAGTCCAAATGATTAAGAATCTTATGCTCAAATACATCCATTTAGTCATCAAACAATTAACCATGGGCAAAAATCACATTTTTCCAAAATTGAACAGAAATTGGAGCTACTGGGTCCATTGGTTGATTGATTGGTCGATTGACCCAGTCGACCAATCAATTGACCAATCAAGTCAACACGCGAAAATTAGGGTTTTAAGTCACAAAACCTCATTCAAACTCATTCCAAACCTTGCAAACTTGAGAGGGAGCTCTGGGGAAGAAGTGCTATGGTCTTTCTAAGTGGTTTCCAAGTAGATTGGTGCTTCAACAACAACACTACAACACTCACTCATCATTACACAAGGTAAACCATCATTCTCATTCTCAATTTCATCTTCTCATGCTTGCATTTCATCAAAATCCATGTTTTACTTGTGTCTATTGCTAGACATCATGCTTAGGAACACTTAAAAACATGTTCCATGAGTTTTTAACACAATGCCATGCTTAAACAACAAGTTCTAACACAATCTTGCATTTTCACATCGTTAACGCAACCGAAATTGCCAAACTTTAGAAAAACTTCGATTTCTCACAAACCGCTTGGAGTTTTCGCACGAAATCAAATGCTACATGTTTAAAATGATATTGTGGATGTGTACATGTAGTTTGATTCTACCAATTTCAGAATTTTCAAAAATCCAATTTTAACCTAGAATGCAAAATCCCCAAATTCTTCTTGCTGAATTTTTAACTTTAAACCAAGATTTCGATCAATTTCCTTCAAATAAACTTCATAATCATGAAATTCCAAGTATTGCGCACATGCTAGTATGTTCAATTTGCACTTTCCTAAAATTTTCAATTTTTGATGAAAATGCCCTTCTGGCTGAATTTTTGAAACAACACTAACAAACAATGTCCTTTGTCTTTTCCACAGACATTCATCATGCAGAGAGGTGGACGCGGTCGAGGCTGGATAGTTGTTGCTAGGCAAGGCAAAGGTCGAGTTCCAGCTCAACCGAGAGCAGAGGTCCTTCGGCTCGACAGATTTGATACACCGCAGGCAGAGTTCCTGTATGAGGCGTTTTTCGGGTACTGCCACATTGAGTACGGGCGGCTGCTTCATTTATGAGAGGTGAGGGTGTTCAGGATCCGACAAAGATTCGACACCCAAGGGTGGACTCATTTCTTCACGGCGGACTTACCCATCTACCCAGAGCTAGTGAGGTTGTTCTTCAGTAACCTCACGTCTATCGAGGAGGCCAGAGGACAGGGTTGTCCTTTCAGATTGATTCTTGAGAGCAGGGTCATGGAGATACACAAATCCGGTTCTCTACTAGGACATTGGCATAGATTCTTCAGGTGCCTTATTATCCACATCAGTGCCTATGGATACCTTCAGGAGCTGAGGTGGAACGTTACTTGCTACCCTACGAGCTTCATGAGATATGTCCCACGCTTTGGGATAGCTCAGAGTGCTACCTTCCACAGAACAGCGGGAAGATGATGGATTCGGCTCAGATTATTGGTCGCATTGTGGGACGAAACATCATGCCGAAGGCCGGACATCGTCATAGGGTTACAGTGATGGATGTCGTAGTCATCTACCAGATCTACATGGGATTTCAGATCGACTTGTCCTACATCATACAGAACGTCATGATAGACCTGGTGGCACGTCCGAGTATGAGGAACCTTTGCCTTGGGAAATTACTGACATTAGTCTTCCAGCACTTCGGGGTGGATCTAGAGGGAGCAAATCCAGTCACTGGAGCACTGGGGTACACTATTGGGACGAGGACTATCAAATAGATGCGGCTTGCCCAGACTGTGAGATCTCCAGGTCTAGAGGGTGAGGATGATGATGATACTGAGGAGGATGAGGGTGAGGTTCCAGCAGATGAGGGTGATGTTGGTCCAAATTTTGATGATCAGGCGGCGGAGGACACAGAGATGCATGAGGCTGATCCAGAGTTATCAAGAGATTCCCGATCATCACATTTTGAGACTGGAGGCCCTTCACACTCAGTCCTAGAGACTTCTGATTTAGGTGCATAGATGAGATCGATGACTTCCATGCTAGAGAGGATGGAGGTCAGACAGGAGCAGATGTATAATGCTATGGAATCACGGCAGGAGTGTTTAGAGCCTCAAATTACTTAGATGACCAAGGACTTCAGAGCATTTAGAGATTAGAGGAGATCACCTAGATAGATTGTACTTAGGATTTCCTTTTATGCTTTATCAGATGTAACCGTTGTAAACTTTTCTTAAATTTAATGAAGTTCATTTTGTTTCTCTTTATTATTGTGTATTATGCACTTTCCTTTTATTGCATCATATGACATTTGTTAAAATATAATTATTGTATTATTCAAAATTTCAATTATGCTTCATTAAGTAAGATTCTAATCCAAGTGTTCTATTATTCACTTCTAAGAGTAGATGAGTCACTTCTGGATCTATGACTCATGAATATTCCGTTATTGTTTTCTGTGGTTAGGATTTTCTTGAACTTTGGGCTCTAATACCACTCTGTCACATCCCCCCAGCCGGTACCCTAACTGGCATACCCGGGTGTGTGATCCACAGCCATGAAGATCAAGTATTGAGGAAATCATCCTCCCACATATGCAATAACATAATCATGAACAGAAAATAATCAACGTTTTAATATTATAAACAAAAGATCTAAATCAGGAAATGAATATCAGTATAATGAGAGTGCGGAAAATGATACTAGATGTAAGCACATAAAAAAGAAGTAGGGTGAGGCGGAATCTCATTCCACAGTTCAGGCGGAATGTTGTACGTCAGTCTAAAAAGAATTACAACTGTTTCTAAAGGAAAGTAAGGAAAGAAAGTCAAACTGAACTACGAGTTTTCTATTCTATAGATAACATCTTCAAAATAGTGGACTAAATCAATCCAACACAGATGTTCCAATTCTACGTTATGTCTTATCGTAGTACGCAACGTGATCGCTCATGGGATCATCAGTGTGATCTACATTGTTGCCAGCACCTTGCGTGTAGTACGCTTCATCATATTGTCCTTCATAGTAATCAATACCTATAGAATAATCTAACAAAAAGGAGTGAGTTCGAATGAACTCAGCAAGGCAAGTTAACTCATAACAACATAAATAACATGCAGCAGAACATAACAGGATGCAATGCAATATGAAACAAATAATGTAAGTATGCATCTAAACTCTATGTATGCTGGTCTCTATAGGCAGACATGCTTTAAGTCATAGCATCGTACTTCTTTGGGTAAGTCTCAGTCACTCGTCTCTAGTTGGTAATGGGTCCGGCATCCCTCGGGACGATCCATGCCTGGGGGTTACGTCATTGCTCTCTCACATCACCATTGGTCTAAGTACTGGCGCATGTCAAGGTTAAGCCTAGCCCAATGCAAGTCATCTACTCAGTCACATCAACTCAGTTCCTAATACGTCCTTTCCTTGCCCCTGGCGATCCTTTCCGGTATCCTTCACACTAGAGTCCTCATAGTCCCTGACTACGGACTCATCAACCCTATTGGTCATCCACATATGGTAAACGAGAAGCTCTCATGTCCCCTCACGGGTTGGTTACCGGTCTTGAGCGTCCATGTCAGATCCCCCCAGCCGGTACCCTAACTGGCATACCTGGGAGTGTGATCCACAGCCCCGAAGATCAAGTATCGAGGAAATCATCCTCCCACATATACAATAACATAATCATAAACAAGAAATAATCATATTTTAAATATTATAAATAAAAGATTAATGTCAAGAAATAAATAATCAATATAATCAGAGTGCGGAAAATGATACCAGATATCCGAAGATATCAAAAGAAGTAGAGTGAGGCGGAAACTCACTCCACAGATACAACGGAACGTAGCATAAGTCTAAAAGGAATAACACTTGAAACAAAAGAAATAAGAAAGATAAACTAAACTTAAGAGTCACCATACTTCCTTGGGTAGGTCATGCGTACGGCTCCTGTTGGTAGTGGGTCCGGCATCCCTCGGGACAATCCATGGCTGGGGGTTAAGTCACCTCTCTCTCACATCACCATTTGGTCTAAGTACTGGTGCATGTCAGGGTAAAGCCTAGCCCAATGCAAGTCATCTACTCAGTTACATCAACTCAGGTCCAGATACCTCCATTCTTCACCCCGGGCGATCCTTTCTGATATCCTTTCCACTAGAGTCCTAATAGTCCCGAACTACGGACTCATCAACCCTATTGGTTATCCACATATGGTAAACGGGAAGCTCTCACGTCCCCTCACGGATCATTTCACCGGTCTTGAGCGCCCATGATCCCAAGTCTAGGCATATGCAACCCTCCAATAAATGGCCCCCACAATATGATTCCCGTCCTCTCACGGGTTTGTTACCGGTCTTGAGCGCCCGTGAATCACACTGCTACCACGGGTCGTTCGGTCTCAATACCCTTCCGATCTAGGTCTAATATAACGGGGACATCCAAGCCAAACACTGCTAGACAACCCTAGGTATGACAACCAATGATTCGGGAAAGCGTCGATGGGCATCTTCGGAGAACATCCCATACTATTCCCTTTGATGTCCAAGGACAGAAGCGTCAAAAGGACACTTCCCAATCCCAAACCAATACATAATCAAACACATTCTCATATAAGTCATGACATACACAACCAACAATTCATCGTACAAAAGAGAATGTAAAAGCATAATCCGATCAAGAAGTAATAAACATCACATATAAGCTTGAATAATGAATAAGTATACATAAACAAGTGCTACTGTACTTACAGTAGTACATCAGAAATATAAAATATAAGAACAGTAGTTAAACTCATAGTTTCATAAGGTAGAAACCAGAGAGTATGTGATCTACGTTATTATGAAATAACTGTCCTTACCTTGATTATCGCCGAAGATAATCCAAAGATCAAAGAGAGCAACTCCAAACTTAGCAAATAAACTCCTAACAATCATAGATACAACATTAGGAAAGATGCCTAAAAGATCAGAGAGAAAACGAATTAAATCGGGCAAAAAACGAAGCTACTGACTCCTTTGGTCGAGTGCTTGGTAGACTGGCCCAGTTGACCAAGCAGTCAACCAAGCAAGTCAGTACGGAATTGTACAGACTGCTTTGGCCATAACTTCCTCGTTTGAAGTCGGATTGATCCGAAATTCGAAGGGGAACTTCCTAGGATGTATTAGAATCATATGGGAAGATAAAATCATCAAGTCATGGTAAAAATATGGGTTCTTGATTTAACCCAAGAAATTAGGGTTTCAACCTTTATGGCTCCCCAGGAAAGGTTATGATCACAGGATGAAAGGGAATGATTGCATTCAAGAACATAATAAGAAAATCATAGAAAATCTAGTTTAGGTCAATAGAAACATTACCCATGAGGTTTCCCTCACATGGGAGGTCACCAAAGTTTTCCAGAAATCAAGCAAGGGTTAGGGTTTCAAGAATTTTATTCGGCTAGGGTTGATATCATGACGATGATCATAGATCTCGAAGAATAGAATGAGATCATGGAATAGATGGTTGCAAGAATGCAGCATCTTCTTCCTGATCTCAATCAAGAACAAGATTGAAGAGAAGAAATTCACAATGTTGAAGCGATTACTAACCTGGAATTGTCAGAACAAGGATGAGAGGCTTCAGATCTGCAGAGGAGTCTTCGAAATCACCAGAGAGAGTTTCGGAGAGGTCTTCTCACGTTCAAAAAGTGTTTAGGAGGCAGCCGTAACAAAGAAACACGAAGTAGGGTTTAAATAAAAGTGAAAAACCCTAAAATTACAAATTCTCGGATTTCACACTCCTTTGGTCGAGTGGTCCAGTCGACTAATCAGTCGACCAAGGCAGACAGTAAGGAACAATTAGGGAATTGGAGGATCAAATGGGCTCTAAACCTTATGGGCTTTTGCACACACATCAAGTGACATGTCAAGTGTGAGGAAATACCTTCAAACCAAGTCAGATAATACTCCAAGTCCTTCAACAAATCTCATCTTCAGACAGCTGCAGCTTCCTTTCCAAATCTGCACAGACTTCCAAGTATGGAACTCCATCATCAACATCCATGGGTTCAGAAGAAAACACCATGTCTTCTACTGAGATGGCCCATAGTTGGCTTCTTCCTTTACTCCGGATCTTCGGACCTAAAAACAACCGGGTTACCGGGTCAAGGTCAGGTTCAGGTTAGGGCTGGGTTTCACAGTCCATGAGCCCAAGTCTATCCATATGCAACCCTCCCAATAAGTGGCCACCACAATGTGATTCCTGTCCTCTCATGGGTTGGTTACTGGTCTTGAGCGCCCATGAATCCCCATTGCTACCACGGGTCATTTGGTCCCAATACCCTTTTGACTAGGGTTTGATAGAACGGGGGACATCCTAGCCAAACACTGCTAGATAGTCCTAGGTATGACAACCAATAATCCAGGAAAGCATCAAGGGGGCACCATTGGAAATATCCCATACTATTCCCACTGGTGTCCAAGGACAGAAGTGTCAAAAGGACACCTCCCAATCCCAAATCATACTTAATCAATCACATTCTCAGATCAGTCATGACATACACAATCAACACCTCATCATACAAAAGAGGATGTAAAAGCATGATCCAATCATTAAACAATATGCAGTAATAAGCATTTCATAAATAATGAAAAAGAAAACATAAGTAAACTGCTATTGTACTTACAGTAGTACATCATAAGTATAAAATACAATCAGTGGTTAAACTCGGAGTTTCTTAAATTAGAAACCAAAACATACGCGATCTATGTTATTATGAAATAACTATCCTTACCTTAATTATCGTCGAAGATAATCCAAAGATCAAAGAGAGGGGTTCCAAACTTTGCAATTAAACCCCTAACAATCATAGATACAACATTAGGAAAGAAGCCTAAAAGATTGGAGAGCAAACGAATCAAACTGAGCGAAAAACAGAGCTTCTGACTTCATTGGTCGATTGATTGGTCTACTGACCCAGTCGACCAATCAGTTGACCAACAGAATCAGTACGAAGCAAAAACAGGAAATTTGATCCGAAACTTAATCTACAGGGTTCGGAACTTCACGAAACTTGGTGGAAAACTTTAGAATAGTATTCTAACGATAAGGGAGCAAAGATTGGGCACTAATAATGATTAAAAACACTACCTTCCAATTAGATATCATGGTTTTCCCAATTGGGTTTCCCTAGAATTCGATGAAAAATATACTATGAAATCACGAAAAAGACTAGGGATGATTTAGATCTCATCCAAGAAAAAGGTAATCAGAATCAAACACAAGTATGTTATGAAAATTAGATTCAGTCAGCTAAGAAATCAGATCCATAAGAAGAACTAGGGTTTCAAAAGGGTCTTACAAGGATTAGGGTTGAGATCCCTATGCTGATCATAAACCCTTAAGAAAACAATGAGATCATGGAAGAGATGGTTGCAAGGATGCAGCATCTTCTTCTAAATCTTGACCAAGAACAAGATCGAAAGATAAATCATGACACCGAAAAGATTACTAACCTTGAATTGGTAGATCGAAGACAAGAGACTTCAAATCTTGCGGTGAATTCTTCGAAATCACCGAAGAGAGTTTCAAACGAGTCTTCCCACGTTCTCGAGTGTTTTGGAGGCCAGAGGACACTAAGAAACACGAAGTGTGTTTAAATAGAGAGTGAAAAACCCTAAAAGAGGATTTTCTCGGATTTAACACACAGTTGGTCGACTGGCCCTGTCGACCAATCAATTGACCAATCAGGTTAGCAAAGTCCAAACAGGGAATTGGAGGATCAAATGAATACCAAACCTAAAGAGCTTTTACAGACACATCAAGTGACATACCTAGGGTGTAGAAATGCCTTCAAACCAAGTCAGATAATACTCCAAGTCTTTCAACTAATCTTATCTTCAGTCAGGTGCAATTTCTTTTCTAGTTCAAAGCAAGTTTCCATAGTTGGAACTCCAACATCAACCTCCATGGGTTCAGAGTCAAACTTCATATCTTCCATTGAGATGGCCCACAGTTGACTTCTTCCATTACTCCGTGTCATCGGACCTACAAACAACAGGGTTTCAGGGTCAAGGTTAGGGCTGGTTTAACAATGTATCTATCTTTATTTCGGGCTTATTTGCTAACCCTGGACTTGATCTATTTTTCCTCCGGAATTTCTTTGAAGCTAATTAAGGTAAGGACAATTGTTTCCATAATAACCTAGATTGCATGATCTTAGTTTCTAATTTGGGAATATCATGAGATCACTAATGTTCTTATAGTTTCTTATCATGATATTAGTGTTGTAAGTACTCTAAGTACAGTAGGACCTTGTTCATGTGTTTCTCTTATTACTTTGATCATGTATGGATACTTATTCTTGTAATTTTACTTATTCAATTGATCATGTTTATATGATATCTTTCTATATGTTAGAATATCAGTTGGGTATGTTATGACTGAATTGGGAATGTGATTGATTAGGTATGATTTGGGATTGGGGAATATCCTTTTGACGTTTCTGTCCTTAGACATCAATGGAAGTGGAATGGGACATTTCCTATGGTGCCCTTTGACTCTTTCATGGATTATTGGTTGTCATACCTAGGGCTTGTCTACCGGTGTTTGGGTAGGATGTCCCTGTTATATCAGACCCAATTTGGAAGGATATTGAGACCGAGTAACCCGTGGCAGCAGTGTGGGTTTATGGGTGCTCAAGATAGGTAACCAACCCATGAGAGAGCATGGATCACATTGTGGGGGCCATTCATTGGTAGGGTTGTTGTGAAACCTGATCCTAACCTTAACCCTGATACTCTATTGTTTGTAGGTCCGAAGACCCGAAGTAGAATTGAAAGTCAACTATGGGCCATATCAGTAGAAGACATGGTGTTCGACTTCGAACCCATGGAGATTGACGATGATGCCCCATACTTGAAGACCTTGTTGGATTTGGGAAAGAGACTACACCTCGATGAAGAGAAGATTGGTTGATGACCTTAGGGCATGGTTAGACATGATTTGAAGGCCTTTTTCCATGCTAGGTAAGTTATAGTTTGTGTGTTTAAAAGCTCATTTGATTCCAATAAGAGAAAGGCCCTCAAATCCCTGATTCAGGCTTTGCTAACAGCCTGGGTCGACTGGGTCAGTCTACCCAGCCAATCCACCCAAGCAGATAGAATCTGGGTAAAATCTTATGTTTAGGTTATATTGCTATATATACCATAGGACTTCATATTTTTAGTATCCCTAGCCTCCAAAACACTTAGAGAATGAGAGGAACTCCTCTCCAAGCCTCCAAGAGTGTTGAAGAAGATCAAACCTTGCAACTTTCAAGTTCTCTCTCTTGTTCTTCAATCAAAGGTTAGTAATCACTGTAATATGTTATTGATTCACTCTTACTATGATCATTCTATTCTCTGAACTAAGATCATGAAGAAGATGCTGCATCCTTGCAATCATATCTTCTACAATATATATTCATTATCTTATGCTATGATCTTCATATTCAATTCTAGCCATGATTCTTATGTTTTCTACATGCATCTATGATCATATTCTTATTTTGATTTCTTCTAGCATTATACATGCATTTCCATGATCATTCATACTCTTGATTTACTGTGTTAATCTACTAGAATGAGATCTCATCATCTCTAGTCCATCTTTTTCATTCATAGCATGTTTTCATTGAAAAATATGTTTTCTACCAAATTAGAAAGTATGATTCTAAATTAGTAAGTATTGGTTTCTATCGTTGTTTGATGTCTAACATATGCTAGATAGTCTTAGATTATTGTGTTAGACATTCCCTCCAAGTTTCGTAGCATTCTGGATCGTGTAGAATAGGTTTTGGACCAAAAATCTGATTTTGGATTCGTACTGTTCACTGGGCAGACTGCCTGGGTCGATTGGACCAATCTACCCAGCCAATCTACCTAGCATGACAGCAAGGGGTTTCTTCGTCCGTTTCGATTCATTTGATGCTTATTCTTTTAGGACTGCTTCCTAATGATTGTATGATGCTATTCTAGGGTTTGTTTGCTAACCTTGGATCCATTCTCTTGTCCGTCCGGAATATCTTCGAATCTATTTAAGATAAGGACAGTTGTTACCATATTAACATAGACTGCGTGAATCTTAGTTTCTAAATTGGGAATCACATAGATTTGCTACTGATGTTATAGTTTCTATTATGATATGAATGCTGTAAGTACAATAGGATCTTATTACCTATTTCCTTTATGTACTTGATCATGTATGAATACTTACTCATGTATGTTGCTTATTCATTTGATGAGATATCAGTTGTGTGTGATATGACTGAATTGGGAATGTGATTGATTAGGTATGATTTGGGATTGGGGAATGTCCTTTTGACATTTTTGTCTTTGGACATCAGTGGGAATAGTATGGGATATTTCCGATGGTGCCCTTTGACACTTTCCCGGATTATTGGTTGTCATACCTAGGACTTGTCTAGCAGTGTTTGGCTAGGATTCCCTGTTATATCAGACCTGATTCGAAAGGGTATTGAGACTAAGTAACCCGTGGTAGCAATGGGGGTTTATGGGCGCTCAAGACCAGTAACCAATCCGTGAGGGGACATAAATCACATTGTGGATACTCGTTAGAGGCCATTCATTGGTAGGGTCACATTTAGTAGACTTGGGCTCATGGGCGTTCAAGACCGGTAGCCAACCCGTGAAATGACATGAGAGCTTCCCGTCTATTATTTGTGCATGACCAATAGGGTTAATGAGTCCGTAGTCTGAGTTGGTTGTAGCCATAGGATACGATAAGATGACTCTAGTGTGAAGGATACCGGAAAGGATCGTCCGGGGCGAGCAATGAAAGTATCTGGATCTAAGTTGATATAACCAAGTAGATGACTCGTATTTGGCTAGGCTTTACCCTGACATGCGCCAATACATAGACCAATGGTGATGTGAGAGAGAGGTGACCTAAACCCTAGCCATGGAATGTCCAAGAGGGATGCAAGACCCAACTATCACCGGCAGAACCCAAGATACCAAGATGGTTGAGGGAGAGTGAATGACCTTCCCAAAGAAGTATGGTGCTATGACTTAAAGCATGTCAGCCTATAGAGACTAGCATACATAGAGTTAGACTAATACATGCATTGTTTGTCTCATATCATATTCCATAATATTATGTTTCTGTTATCATGTTATTTATGTTATTATGGAATGACTTGCCTTGTTGAGTTCTCTTGAACTCACTCCTTTTGTACAAATATCTTTTGTTAGATTATTCTACAGGTAGAGATGACTATGAAGGCCAATATGAGGAAGCGCAAGTTGAGAAGTGTACTACAAGCAATGTGTTGGCAGTTATGAAGATCTCGGTGATGATCCCTCGAGTGATCATGTTACGTACCATGATTAGCCCTACCGTGGGGTGGGAGCGTCCGAGCTTAATTTCTGAAGTCTATGTTTTTGAAGATGTTCTTTATAAAGTAGAATAGACTCTAGCTTAGTTTGATTATTATTTCTTTCTTTTCTTTGGAATCGGTTGTAATCTTCCTTTGACTTTCAAACTACATTTCCGCTGTATTCGTGGAGTGAGATTCCGCCTCACTCTACATTTTGATTATACTTATATATTGGTATCATTTCCGCACTCTGATGTTATTTCATTACTTTGCTTTGATCTATAATTAATATTGATAACATTGATTTAGTCTTGTTCTTGATTATATTATTGTGAATGTGGGAGGTTGATTTCCTCGATATTGATCTTTAGGACTGTGGATCACACACTTGGGTATGCCAGGTAGGGTACCGGCTAGGTGGATAAAGTGGAACAAAAGCGAACTTCATTAACTTAAGAAAGTTTTGCATCAAGTTACATATGAAAAGCATAACTGAAATCCTAGTACAATATGTCTATCTAGGAGACCGCCTCTGATCTCAAAGTGCCCTGACATCCTCGGAAATCTGTGTGAGCTGAGACTGCATCTGATCTTGTCTGGACTCTATCTGTGCATGTCTCACCTCCATCCTCTCATACATCTGCTCCTGCCTGACCTCCATCCTCTCTAGCATGGAAGTCATGGAAAGCATCCATGCATATAAGTCTGGTGTCTCTAGAGCGGCATGTGATGGGCCCCCTACCTCGAAGTGTGGTGCAGGAATCCCTTGATCATCCTGACCGGCATCACGCATCTCTGCATCCCCTCCATCCTGATCATCAAAATCTGCATCATCTTGTCCCTCATCTACTGGTGCCACCCCATCCTTAAACTTAGACTCAGACTCATCCTCCGGACCTAGTGACCTCATAGCCATCTAGCTGCATGAGTCCAATGGTCCTTGTGCCGATCAGATATCCCATGTCCCTGTCTGTCATCTCCTCACCATCTAATCCCACCTCAAAGTACCTAAAGATGCGTGTCAATAGGCTCCCAAAACAAAGATTCCTAGTACTTGGGTGCTTTACTATATCGATCATATCGATCATGACATTCTGCATGATATATGCCAGATCTATCTCAAATCCCATGTAAATTTGATAAATGAGCAAGGCATCCATCATAGAGACCACATGATGATGTCCTGCTCTCGGTATGATGTTCCTCCCTACAATCTGTCCAATGACCCTAGCCGATGGAATCATCTCATCACTGATCCTAGGACAATAACACCGACGATCATCCCATAGTGTAGTACATATCTCATGCAACTCGTATGGGAGTAAGTGTCTATTGAACTCCTCACCTCCTAATATCCACACACATGCATGTGGGTAATGAGGTACCCCAAAGATCTCTGCTAGCGTGCATGTAGAAAATCTGATCTGTGTCCTTCTGACCTGACTCGCTACCACTAACTCCAACTGACCACCCTAACCCTCCTCGAATGACGTCAGATTGCTGTAAAACAGCCGAACTAACTCTGGGTACACCTGTATATCCTCTGGGAATAGGTGTGTCCATCTCAAAGTGTCGAATCTTTGTTCGATCCGAAATGTCCTCAACTCTCGTATCTGTAGTAGCCATCCATACTGTCACACCCCACCCAGCCGGATCCGGTCATACCCGAATGCCCGTGGGGGTGATACACCGCAAGATCTAGGTTCAGTGACAAATCCATACAAAACATGATATAGCATAATTAAATGGACAAGAATAAATCAAGTTTATCATACTAAGTTATCAAAACCGAAATAATGGTTACAATCATCCATTACTTCAAAATAAAATATAACATCAGAGTTTTGAAAAGAAAAGAGAGTAGTTTTATTCGCAGCGGAAAAATAAACTAAAATAGTTCTCTAATGGAATCCAATCCAAAAGAACAGTCTTGATACTGGCATGAAGCTCCATGTGTGTCCACTTCTTCTTCGATCACTCCTTCAAGAAGACATATTGGTAACGCATCCTCCATTTGGAAGAAGTCCTCATAACCTGCAGCATAATCTAATAGAAAAAAGACATATAAAAGGAATCAGTTCAACAGAACTCAGTGAGGTCAACTCAACATCATATCACACATTCATTCTCAAGATTCCACACCACACATATAACATGAATATCAATAATGTAATTAATGACAATGATATGATATGTGAATGATTATGCTCCTAACTCTATCATGAAGTCTCTATGGTAGACACGCATTAAGTCACACACCAGTCTTCTTTGGGCGGTCTCATCACTCTTCCCTCACGGCTCTGATGCACGTCTGTTGGGTTCTCCGTGGTTGTTGTGTAAAGTCCTGTCAAGCCATGGTTGGGGATTAGGTCACCACTCTCTCACATCACCATTGGTATAAGATCTGGCGCGTGTCAAGGATAATCTTAGGCCCAATGCAAAGTCATATGGTCTCGTACTACATATGGTCCGGATATTTCCCCTCACGCCTAGTGCTCTGTTGGTTCAATACCTTCCCACCTATGAATGGAATTCTCAATGGAGGCATCTGTTGGACCCCATTCATTAACCCAGTGGTCATCCACATATAATGGATAGGATGATCTCCATGACCTCTCATGGGTCATTTCACCGGTCTTGAGCGTCCATGAGCCCTTATCTATTATATGCAACCCTACCTCTCTATGATGATAGTGGGCCTGCTTGACATACAGGACCCGACCACTAACATCACGGGTTAACCGCTTCAATACCCCTGCCGAAAGGGTAGTAGTACTCATGAGGTCACCTAACCAAACACTTCTAGACATGCCCTAAATATGTAAATTAGTAATCGGGAAAGAGCCAAGGGCACCATAGGAATGTGTCCCATACCGCCTCCTTTGGTATCCTATGGCAGAAACACCAAAAGGGCATTCCCCATTCCCAACCACAATAAAAATAATCATATAATGTCACTAGGGCAATGGGTGAACCCACAACCCTAGTAGAAAATACAAGGTAGAAGAAATAATAATATTTCTCCTCTCATACAATCACATTCCATTTCATAACAACAATAATAGATTCAAAGCAAGGAGCAACATCAGAAATAATAATAAACATAAATTATAGCAATTCATATTTAACAAAAGACATAAATTAACCAACAAGATAATACTAAAGCAATACAAGATATCAATAATGAAAAGTAACTAACATCATTACACATGTAATATAAAGTTAAGTATATTCCTCACCTTTTACTTTGTTCTTCCTCCAAATCCAAGAATCTACTCCCACAAATTAGTGACTAAAGATATATTAACCTATTCATGCAAAAGAAATAATTATCACAAATTAGAGCCAATTTGGGTTTCAAATGATATCCTAAAATCTTCCCACAAAAACCCAAATATGAAAACTAGGTTAAAATGGGTAGTTCTCAACCTCACTAGTGAATGATCACTAATTTGCCACCAACTCGAAGTTTATAATGAAGCAAAACTTTGGGAAAATCTAATTGGAAACAAAAGGATCCTACGGGTACCTTCAATTTTATTAAATTTGACCCATCTCAAAAAGCCCCAAATTTGACTCTCATAAATCACCCGTGGGTGACCTAGAGAATCAAAATTCTAAAATCTTTTGCAAGAGGATAAAGCATTACTCCCAAACTCAAGGGAAACATTAATATAAGAAAATATAAGCATCTAGGGTACCTATCATTATTCCCTTTCTTAGATCCGATCCCTCAATAGAAGAGAAAAGATATTACTTCCACAAACTACGAAGGGACATTAAAATAATAAAGGAAAGCATCCAAGATACCTAACAACCTTCCCTTTCAAGATTCCCTAAAAGAAAAGGAGAGAAAATACTCACAAAATTGTGAGTAAGAGAAGCATTAAAGAAAACTAACCTTTCGTAATGATTTTGCGAAGATTCGGATCACAGACACCTTCGGAAGAATGGAAATCGCTCCTCTCTTTCGTTTCTCCTTTTCTCCAAAGCCTCCGCCTCTTTCTGGCCTCCAAAAATGCGTTTACGGATGAGATAAAACATAAATAGGGTTTAAAAATCCGAATTTCCAATTTTGCCCCTAAACAGAAAATAGGGTGGGGGTTGGTTCACCTAAACGGCTCAAACTTCTGGCTCATGGTTGGACCCCCAAACGAACTCCGATTTCAATGATTTTTAGCTCGTTGGAAAGGTCTTTCGACGATCTTCGATTTGATATCTTATTTACGTCAATCGGGTTCTCCATCACTGATCTACAGATATTCCAAAATTACCCTTTTTACACTATCGAGACTAATCTTCTCTCTTCACTTAAACTCTAGGAGAGTTTTTGAGTTATTATAAGGGTCATCTACCAACATTTGTTTAATTTCCAATCCTTCGGGCTCGAATTGAATGGTCCACAATTGTCGCCGAATCAAGGCTCAGGTTCTCGGTCTTAAAACCACGGGTTGAAGGGGTAGAAATCTGGGGGATTTCACACAAACTCTATTCGGCAATGTCCGAAGTACACCTCGTAGAGATACTCTGCCAATGGAGTAATGAAGCGGTGTCAATCTATCACCTCTGCTCGTGGCTGCATAGGTACCTGACCGCCACCTCTCCTGGATCCTACTAATATACCTTGACCACAGCCTCCTCGTCCCTGTCTCTCCTTGATATCTATACCTGTAGAAAAAGATCAACAAGTCAATGTTAGAAAAATTACCAAAAGATTAGACAAGAAGAGCATTTTCGTAATTTTTCAGAAATTTTTAATTTTGGGAAAAATTCAAATTGAAAATACTAGAATGTGCGTAATACCTTGAATTTCATGCTTATGAAGTTTAATTGAAGGAAACCCATCAAAATTTGGCTTCTAGGTCAAAATTGGGGATTTTTGAAAACGTCAAAATTGGTTGAAACGAATTGCTTAAGTACCTCTAGCATATCATTTGGAGCACGTAGCAACTGATTTGACGTTAAAATTCCAAGCGGTTTGGGAGTAATCGAAATTTTACTAAATTTGGGGATTTCGGTTGCGTTAGCGAAAGCAAGTTGGTGTTTTTGTGTTTGCTTGATGTTTAAGGTTTGTTTTTTCATGGAAACTATGGGATTAGGTTACTAAGCATGCATGAACATGTTTCTAACCTAGAACAACAAGTTAAACATGGTATTTCAAGAAATCAAAGTGAAGAAACCAACTTGAGAAGATGATGAATAGTGATTACCTTGCTTTGAAGTGCAATGTGTGTTGTCTTGATGTTGTTGAAGCTTGAAATCACTTGGAATCTCTTTGGAAACACTTGCAAGAATGTTCTCCAGAGCCCTCCCATAAGAGAAATGAGTTAGAAGTGAAGTCTGAAGTGAAAAATGAAGTTTAAAAGCCATTTTCGTATGCTGTGTTAGCTTGGTCGACCAGCTGAACACTGAATCTGAAATGTTGATTTTTGGATTTTTTTAACCAATTTTTGATTGTTTTCTTACTTTATTAATGATTCTATGTATGATTTAAGCATTCTAATCATATGGTCAAGTGGTTATTGATGGATCTTCGAATTTTGATGTCGTTGTCTTTGGTTTTGCATAATGGTCCTTTTGAGAAATCGTCTTATCGGTTTCGGTAGCACCGGTAACGAAGAAGCGCCTACTGGGGTTTTGACAAGCAAACCCAAGAGGATAGCCATACCACTAATGGCGTTCCTAATGCCTCTGAGATTGGAAGTTTCAAGGATATTGTTAGCGTCATGACTAATATGATGCAGCAGCAGGCAGCCCAATTTAATCAAATGATGACGGGCTTCATGGCTCTTCGTGAAGAGAATCGTCTTGGGCGGGCAAGGGAACCCAGTGTTGCAGCCCCGTATGTGGAGAGGTTCACTGGAAACCCCGCATACTAGGTTGATGGAGAGTTTTCTGAAACTACAGGTACTGTCATTCACCGGTGTAACCAAGGATGCTCTATTCCCTAACAAATGGCTGAGGGAATTAGAGAAGGCCTTCCGACACATGCTGTGAAACCCAGCCCTGACCCTGACCTGGAAACCCTGTTGTTTGTAGGTCCGATGACTCGAAGCAAAGGAAGAAGTCAACTATGGGCCATCTCAGTGGAAGACTTGATGTTTGACCCAGAACCCATGGAAGTTGACAATGGTGTTCCATCTATGGAAACTTGTTCGGAACTAAAAAGGAAACTGCACCTAGTTGAAGATGATTGTAGTTGAGGAACTTGGAGAATTATTTGACTTGGTTCGAAGGCATTTCTACATACTAGGTAAGTCATATGATGTGTGTGGAGAAGCTCTTTAAGTTTGGTTTTGGTTTGGTCCTACAAATCCCTGTCTTGGTCTTGCTGTCATGCTTGGCCAATTGCTTGGTCGATTGGGCCAATCGACCAACAAGATCTGTTTTGTTGTTTAATTCATGGTTTCTCTATATATTGTTGTCTACGGGATTAATTCATCTCCTCTGCCTCCTAAACCCTCTGAGACGTGTGAAGACTCTTTCTCAAGCCTCTCCTCTGCATTTTGGTGAAGATCCTTGCAAAGATTCAAGCATTCCATCTCCTATTCCTCCATCTAAGGTTTGTAGTCTCTCTTGTAATCTACTTCTACTGTTTTCACCTCTTTATGTTTGGGATTATGAAGTGGATGCTACATTCTTGCAACCATTTCCTTCTAAAATCTCCTTGTATTCTTTTGTTTCATGATTTCATATTGATCTTCGCCATGATCATTGTGGAATCTTCATGAAACAATGTCTCTTCTTTGATTCAATCTTTTATTCGATTCTTAAGCATGATTAACTCAGTTTTTTTTTTTGGTAGATTAGTGTATGATCTCTATTTATTTTTTACTAGAATGAGAATCCCTCCATCTCTGGTTTTCCCTTTGAGTCCATACTATGTTTTCATCAAAAACCCTGACTGTTACTATTATGGAAGGTTTTGTTTCCAAATTTGTATCTTTGTGTTTTGATCAATGTTGGTGTTTAGACTTACTCTTTAATGTTAGGATATTGTCATAGAGGTCTCCTCCAAGTTTGGTGATGTTCCAGATCATGAAAATCAAGTTTCAGATCAGAAGCATCAATTCTGTCTCTTCCTGACTCAGTTGGTCGACTGCTTGGTTGACTTGGTCAGTAGACCAACCAATCGACCAAGCAAGTCAGTAACTTTGTGTTTGGTCTGTTTTGAATGGTTTGACCTTCTATCTTTTAGACCTCTTTCCTAGTAAGGTATCTATGATTTTTTAGGATCTTCTTACTAAGTTTGGAACCATTGTCCTTGATTCTTGGGATATTCTTCGAAGCTATGTAAGGTAAGGACAGTTACTTCTATAATTACATAGATTGTGTGAATCTTAGTTTCTATATTTTGATTCATTTGGATTCACTACCATAAATGTATTCTCTTGTTATTATTCTACTGATGCAAGTACTTCAACTACAGTAGCATTACACATATGTATTCTTTTGTTTACGAATATCTTTTATTGTCAGTTGTATATGAGATTGATCATGTCATTGTGTATTTTCTATATGATGAGTTACTGGAAATGTGTATGAGATGACTGATTTGAGAACGTGACTGATTAGGTATGGTTTGGGATTGAGAGGTGTCCTTTTGACACTTCTGTCCTTGGACACCAACGGAAATAGTATGGGATGTTTCCGAGGGTGCCCATTGACACCTTCCTGAACTATTGGTTGTCATACCTAGGGTTGTCTAACAGTGTTTGGCTAGGATATCCCCGTTATATCAGACCCTAATCGGAAGGGTATTCAGACCGAACAACCCGTGGTAGCAATGGGGATTCATGGGCGCTCAAGACCGGTAACCAATCCGTGGGAGGACAGGAATCACATTGTGGATACTCGTGAGAGGCCATTTATTGGTAGGGTTGCAAATGGATAGACTTGGGCTCATGGGTGCTCAAGACCGGTAACCAATCCGTGAGAGGACGTGAGAGCTTCCCGTTTACCATTTGTGGATGACCAATAGGGTTGATGAGTCCGTAGTCAGGGACTATGAGGACTCTAGTGTGAAGGATACCGGAAAGGATCGTCAGGGGCGAGGAATGGACGTATCTGGATCTGACTTGATATAACTAAGTAGAAGACTTGCATTTGGCTAGGCTTAACGTTGACATGCGCCAATACTTAAATCAATGGTGATGTGAGAAAGCGGTGACCTATACCCCAGCCCTGGATTTGTCCTGAGGGATGAAGGACTCACTACCAACCGGCGTTGTTTGATTAGACCTTCCTAAAGAAGTATGGTGCTATGACTTAAAGCATGTCTGCCAATAGAGACCAGCATACATAGAGTTAGAATTATACATACATCGTCTGTTTCATATCATATTGCATCATGCTTGCTTTGTAATCATGCTATTTATGTCGTTATGGATTTAACTTGCCTTACTGAGTTTCTTTGAAACTCACTACTTTTGTACAATATCTTTTGTTAGACTTCTTTACAGGTTTTGAGTACTATGACGGTCCATATGAGGAAGCACAAGGTGAAGAGGTATACTTCACGCAAGGTAATAGCAGTTACGATGATTATGGTGAAGATCCCTCGTGTGATCATGCTTCGTACTATGATTAGCCCGACCATGGAGTGGAAGCGTCCGTGCCTGATTTCAGAAGTCTACACTTATAAAGACATTCTTTATAAAGTTGAAAACTCTTTAGTTTAGTTTTGTTACTTCTTTTTGAGAACAGTTGTGGATTTAACTTGCCCGTCTACTATTTGTGGATGACCAATAGGGTTGATGAGTCTGGTGAGTAATATCCGTGACTCTAGTGTGAAGGATACCGGAAAGGATCCCAGGATGTGAGGAATGGACGTATCTGGATCTGACATAATAACTGAGTAGGTGACTTGCATTGAGCTAGGCTTTCCCTTGACATGTGCCAATACTTAGACCCAATGGAGGTGTGAGAGAGCGGTTACTTAAACCCCAGCCATGGATTTGTCCCGAGGGATGCAAGACCCAATTTCCACCGGTGTTGAGTGATTCAAACTTACCTAAAGAAGTATGGTGCTATGACTTAAAGCATGTCTACCATAGAGACTAGCATATGTAGGGTTAGAATCATATTTGCATCATCTGTCTAATATCATTTCGCATCATGTTATGTTTTGTATCATATGACTTATGTATTATGGAATAACTGCATTGTTGAGTTCTTTTGAACTCATTCCTTTCTATGCAATTGTTTTGTTAGATTTCTCTACAGGTACCAAAGAAGCTGATGGCTCATACCTTGAGACAGACCAAGATCCTTCATACTACAATGAAGGTCTTGGCCACTATGAAGGTTACGTTGAAGATACCGAGGGTGGTTACCCTCCGTACCAGGATTAGCCCGACCCTAGTGTGGGAAAGGCCATGCTTAGTTTCCTACGTGTACACCTATGAGGATATCCTGTATAAGACCGAGGACACCTTAGCTTAGGCCTTTATACTGTTATTTTGGAACTTGGATCTGTAACTTTAAGTTTCATTGATATACTCTTTTAAATTCTTGGATCTGTAACTTAACTTTGATTGACTACTTTCCGCTGCCACTGAGGGAGTGACTTCCGCTCACTCTCTCTCTTTTTGGATTATATATATACATTTGGTATCATTTTATTTCGCACTCTGATTGTGAAATCTAGCCCTTTCCTAACCCTGACCCTGACCCGGATCTATTGGTGTTTGTAGGTCCAAAGACCCGGAGTAGTGGAAGAAGAGACTTGTGGGCCCTCGTAGTCGAAGATTCGGTGTATGACTCAAAGCCTATGGATATTGACAGTGATGCCCCTTACTTGGATACACTATCAGTGTTTAGTGAGAAACTACACTTAGAAAGGGGAGAGCGTAGTTGAAGTACGTGATGCACTTCCGATCTGGTTCCGAATGTATTTATCTATTCTAGACTTGTTCATTGACTTGTAGGAGAAAACCCAACTCAATTTGGATCAGTCTGGCCTTCCATTTCCCTGACTGAAGTTGTTGTCCAGGCTTGGTCGACTGGCGAGTCGACCAACAGATTAATAATTCCGAAAATCACAAAATTCTCTATTATTTTAACCCTACTTTTTGGGAACTCATGAATAGAAGCCTAACCTAATCATTGGCACTCCAGAGCACGAGGAGTGAGCTTCCCAAAGCCCTCTCTTGAAGTTGGTGAAGATTCTTGGTCTCAATCATTGCATTCCCTCTTCATTCACTTCCTCAAGGTATGATTCCTCTCTCTCATTCTCTAATCTACTCTTTCCTCCACTCTTTTTCACTACTGAGACTATGACTGAAGTGCTGCAACCTTGCAAACACTTAGCCATGTGTTTCCCTTTCATCTTCATTAATTTCTCTTCATTCTTGCTATGCTATGCATTCAATACAATCAATAGCATTGCATTTCTATGATTCTTGTCATTCCAACTTATCTTAATGATCTAAACTGATGTGTAGATGCATGCTAGGTCTAATTTACTATTGGTTTATAATTCTAGTATAGTTCTTATCACTTCCTTAGCTGATTCCCCATCATTCCTTGCCATTGCAACAAACCCCACTTCAATTCTTGATGTTTAGCATATAGAACATAGGGTTTCAATTTGGGTATTCCTAATTGGACCATTGGATCATGATAATTTTCATTGTATAGTGTCCTTATATTGCTATAATCATTCCCTCGAAGTTTCAGATCGATCTGAGACCCGGAAGATCGGTTTCAGGCCCGTTTTCTTTATGCTGCCCGTTACTAATCCTCTTGGTCGACGGCTTGGTCGACTGGTCAATTGACCAGTCAATCGACCAAAGGAAAACAGCAACTCAACTCTTGCTCGTTTCGCATCGTTTGATCTCCAATTTTATTGTTTCCTTCTCTAATGATGCATATATGTTGTCTAGGGTTCAAGCACTAAGTTGGGGACTATTCTAAGTGGTATTTGCTATTATTCCTGATTCGATTAAGGTAAGGACAGTTATACCCATATGACATAGACTATGTGTTTATTCAATGATGATTGGAAACTTGATATGCTTTGCTTATCAATTCTATTTAGACATCATATAGCTACTGTAGTTGTCTTTTAACAGTAGTAACATGTTTAATTACTCTTGTATATCATGTCTATTTAATTATTGTTATTTACATTACATTTGAATTATGCGATGTATGATATGACTTTCAATATGATGATGTATCATGTATGTGTGATATGATGAATTGAGAATGTGATTGGATAAGTATAATTTGGGATTGAGGAATGTCCTACTGACATTTCTGTCCTTGGACATTGGAGGGAATAGTATGGGATGTTCTTCGAAGGTGTCCATCGACGCTTTCCCGAATTATTGGATGACATATATAGGACTTGTCTAGGTGTATGGCTAGGATGTCCTTGTCATATCAGACCCGAGTCGGAAGGGTATTGAGATCGAACGACCCGTGGTAGTAGTATGGTTTGATGGGCGCTCAAGACCGGTAACCAACCCATGAGAGGACATAGATCATATTACGGATACCCGAAAGGGGCCATTGTTGGTAGGGTTGCAAATAGTCAGACTTGGGCTCACAGGCGCTCGAAGATGGGTGAGTCATATCCGTGAGGGGACGTGAGAGCTTCCTGTCTACTATTTGTTGATAACCAATGGGGTTGATGAGTCCGGTGAGTAATATCCATGACTTTAGTGTGAAGGATACCAGAAAGGATCGCCCAGGGTGAGGAATGGACGTATCTGGATCTGACATGGTATGACTAAGTAGATGACTTGCATTGGGCTAGGCTTTACCGTGACATGCACCAATACTTATACCAATGGTGATGTGAGAGAGTGGTGACCTAAACCCCAGCCATGGAATTGTCCGAGATGGATGCAGGACCCAATTCACACCGGAGAACCCAAGATAGCTGATGGTTGAGGGAAGAGCGATTTGAGACCTACCCAAGGAACTATGGTGCTATGACTTAAAGCATGTCTACCATAGAGACTAGCATATGTAGAGTTAGAATCATAATTGTATAATTTGTCTCATATCATTTGCATCATGTTATGACTTGTATCATATGGTTTATGTACTATGGATTAACTGCCTTGCTAAGTTCCTTTGAACTCATTCCTTTATGTGCATTTGCTTTGTTAGACTATTCTACAGATTTTGAAGACTCCGATGGCATGTCCTTCGAAGCACCCTATGATGAGCCACACTACCCTCAAGGTAGTGGCTACTATGAAGATTATTGTGAGGGTACCGAAGAGGACTTTGCTGCACACCAGGATTAGCCTGACAGTGGTGTTGGAGCAACTGTATTGGACATCGGATATCTACACTTATGAGGATGTGTTTTATGTTTTTTCCACGAAGAAAGATTTGTTTGATGTTACATTTTGGATTCTCCTTTAAAACCGGATCTGTAATTTTACTTTCTTGATATACTCTTTAGAAGTTGGTTCTGTAACTTAACTTGAATTAGCTACTTTCCGCTGCCGTGTGAAGAAGTGACTTTTGATCACTCTCTTTCTTACCTTTTTGGATATA
Organism: Hakea prostrata; assembly: GCF_041222555.1. NCBI lineage: Eukaryota > Viridiplantae > Streptophyta > Magnoliopsida > Proteales > Proteaceae > Hakea > Hakea prostrata. Next base: position 44,561,533 of record NC_142606.1, on the reverse strand, counting down.
TATATATATATATATATCTTTGTATCACCTTTATTCCGCACTCTAATTATCTGTTTTATCTTATTCATGATTCTTTATTATATGCTTAAACCATGATTATTATCGTTCATAATTGTGTTATCACGTATGTGGGAGGCATGGTTGCTCGATACTTGATCTTCGGGACTGTGGATCACATACCCAGGTATGCCCGATGGGGTACCGGCTGGGTGGATGTGACACTGATTTATCTGACCTTATCTTATTCTCGATGTCATTTATTATATGCTTTTACCTTGATTATTATTGTTCATGATTGTGTTATCGCGTATGTGGGAGGCATGGTTGCTCGATACTTGATCCTTCGGACTATGGATCACATACCCGGGTATGCCTGGTAGGGTACCGGCTGGGTGGATGTGACAATACCGATGCGTTAAAGATTGGTTTGGGTTGCGTGTTGATGCAACATGGTAAAGTCGTAGCCTATGCTTCTCGACAATTGAAGGATTATGAGTGGAATTATCCCACTCATGATTTGGAGCTTGTTGCAGTTGTCTTTGCATTGAAGATTTTGGGACATTACCTCTATGGTGAGAAAATTGCTATTTTCACGGATCATAAAAGTTTGAAGTACTTCTTTACCCAGAAGGAATTGAACATGAGACAAAGAAGATGGTTAGAATTGGTCTTTGATTATGACTGTGACATTCAGTATCACCCTAGTAAGGCGAATGTGGTTGCTGATGCTCTTAGCAAGAAAAGTAAAAGAAAATAATTTGATTTGAATGCTTTGAGTCAACCATTGTTGTGTTTAATTTCGAATTTGTCCCTAAAGGTTCGGATTTTGTTCTTTCTACTATGTCGGCAAGATCCACCCTTAGAGACAGAATTGTTGCTCTGCAAGCTTCTGATCAAGAATTGAAAGAGAAGATTGGGAAGATTTCTTTGAATCCTTATTCGGATCCTGAATTTAGGATATCTATGGACGGTGCCTTACTGTTTAAAGGAAGACTTTGTGTGCCTTCGGATGTTGAAATCAAGAAGGAGATTTTGAAGGAACCACACCAATCTATTTTCACAATACACCCTAAAAGCACCAAGATGTACAAAGGCTTAAAAGAACATTTTTGGTGGACTGTTTGAAGGTTGATGTAGAAGATTTTGTGGCCAAGTGTGAGACTTGCAAGCGTGTGAAAGCCCTTCGTCAACCCCCATCTGGATTACTGCAACCCCTTCCTATTCCTAGTTGGAAGTGGGAAGATATCTCTATGGACTTCGTGACTAGCTTGCCTCGGACAAGTAAAGGTAATGACACTGTATGGGTAATTGTTGATAGGTTGATCTGTGAAACCCAGCCCTAACCTTGACCCGGAAACCTTGTTATTTGTAGGTCCGATGACCCGAAGTAAAGTAAGAAGTCAGCTTTGGGCCATCCCAGTAGAGGACTTGGTGTCTGGCTTTGAATCCATGAAGGTTGATGTTGAGGTTCTATTTATGGAAACAGAATCCTGATGAAGATCTAATTAGTTGATGGACTTGGAGTGATCTCTATCTTGGTTTGAAGGCATTTCTACCTACTAGGTAAGTCACTTGACTTGTGTGCAAAACCCCTTTAGGATTGGATTTGATCTGGACCTTCAATTCCCTGTTTTGGCCTTGTTTCAGGATTGGTCGATCGATTGGTCGATCGGGCCGTCGACCAATCCACTCGACCAATGGGTGCTGTCTTTGGCAATTAGGTTGATTCTTGCTCTATTTAAGCCTAACCTCGAGTCCACTTCGTATTTGCTGCCTCCAAACCCTCGAGCGAACCAAAGACCTCTCGCAAGTCATCTCTCTTGCATCCTTGGAGTTTTCTTGGCGGATCTTCGTCGGAACTCTTCTTTTTGCATCAAAAGGTATGTCTACTCTCTCTTCTTCTCCTACATCTTTGTTTTTCTTTCCTTTTTGAGTTGAGACAGAGAAGAGATGCTGCATCCTCTGTTGCAAACATCTCTGAACATGTTCTCATGATCATCCTAAGGATTAAAGGCTAGAACAATGATCTTAACCATGATCATTGCAAGCTTTTGAAGGATTCATGATCAAACCATGATTTAATCTCTGTTAATTTCCTAATCTGAATTCTGATCTCTTTGGATCTTCTTTCATTGATCATGTTAGTGGTTAATGGTTGTGTTTTCTTTCTATGATCCATAATCCATAGAATTCTAGTTGTTCTCTTCTACCTTACTATGTGTTCTTCATGATGCATGATAGTACATATATGGTAGGTTTTATTTCCTTATTTAGATTTATGCTTCTAAGCCTTATACCATGAAGACCTATGCATGTTTTCATGTTTTCATTACCAAAGCAATGATCCATCTTCCTATTGTTCTTGTCCTTGTTTTCTATTTCAAACTTCATCAAGATCCATGTTTGATTTATTTATGGTAACTTTTTGTTTCCTAATTTGGGTCTTGATACCTTGATTTGATTAGTGTTTTGAGGTCCCCTATATGCTAGAATACTACTGATGTAGTCTACCCCTTGATTAGTATCCTCTTGAACCATCAAATTCGGATTTCATATCTCAAAACTCTGATTTTCTAAGCTATCGTTCGCATTGGTCGACTGATTGGTCGATCGACCACTCGACCAATCCACTCGACCAATGAGTACAAGAACTCGCATTGGTCTGCTTTGGATGCTTTGATATATATTCTGTTAGGGATCTTTCCTAATATGCTGTATATACTTGTTTAGGACCTTCTTCTCAAGTTTGCCAAGATCTTACTTGATTTCTTAGGATTCTTTGCGAGTTATAAAAGGTAAGGATGGTTATTTCCTTAATTACATAGATAGCATGAATCTAGTTTCTATATTTGAATATCATTAATATGTTTCCTAAATTAGATTCTTACAATGATATACTACTGTTGCATAACTTTGATTACAGTAGCATTACTTATTCCTATTGAATTGATTCATGTATGATTTACTTACCAATGTTATACAAATGTTTGTAAATATTGATTTCTTTCCATATATGGAGTTACCATATATGTGATGATATGAATTGATGCATGTGTATGCTTACGTATGGTTTGGGAAGGAGAGGTGTCCTTTTGACATTTCTGTCCTTGGACTACTACGGGAATATTATGGGATGTTTCCGGAGATGCCCTCCGGACACCTTCCTAAACTGTTGGATGACATATCTAGGATTGTCTAGTAGTGTTTGGCTAGGATGTCCTGTTATGTCGACCCTAATCGGAGGGGTATTGAGACCGAACGACCCGTGGTAGCATGGGGATTCATGGGCGCTCACGACCGGTAACCAACCCGTGAGAGGACAGGAATCACATTGTGGGGGCCATTTATTGGTAGGGTTGCATATGGTTAGACTTGGGCTCACGGGCGCTTAAGACCGGTAACCAACCCGTGAAAGGACGTGAGGCTTCCGTTTCCATTGTGGATGATCAATAGGGTTGGTGAGTCCGTAGTCGGGGACTATGAGGACTCTAGTGTGAAGGATACCGGAAAGGATCGTCAAGGACGAGGAATGGAAGTATCGGATCCGACTTGATGTAACTAGTAGAAGACTTGCATTTGGCTAGGTTTTACCCGACATGCGCCAGACTTATACCAAATGGTTGTGAGAGGTGTGTTGACTTAACCCCCCCCAAGGTTTGTCCCGAGGGATGAAGGACCCATTACCAATCGGCTGCTCGAGACCGGTGAAATGATCCGTGAGAGAATCCAAGATATCTTAAATGGTTGAGGATGTGAGTGGACTTTCCTAAAGAAGTCGGTGTTATGACTTAAAGCATGTCCGCCAATAGAGACCAGCATACATAGAGTTAGATTCATTCATTCATTGCTTGTCTCATATCATATTGCATTCATGATTGTTTTGGAATCCCGCCATTTATGTTATTATGGATTTTAACGCCTTACGAGTTTCTTTGAAACTCATTCCTTTATTGTACAATGTTGTTAGACTATCCCGTGTGAGTCGAGTACTATGACGGTCCCTATGAGGAAGCGCAAGGCGAAGAGGCATATCTCCGGGAGGTGATTGCGGTTCCACATTACTCAAGATTCCGCGGGTGGTTTGCTCCGTCGATGCTTAGTCCGACCATTGAGTGGAGCGTCCTTGTGCTATCTATGAGATCTACACCTACAAGGATGTCGTCTACAAAGTGGAGAATAATTTAGTTACCCAATGTACTTGCTACGGGATTGCTTTTATCTAGTTTATTCTTTCGAGCTACTTTCCGCTGGATGTAAAGTGGGATTTTTGCTTCACTTTACTTATCTCGTGACACTCGATTATATATTTATTATTCCGTTTCGTTTATGATTCATTCTTTCATTATTGGATCTATGATTTATCTTCCGCACTCTTGTTATGGTTGTTCATGATTATGTTATTGTTTATGTGGGAGGTTGATCACTCGATACCTGATCTTCGGGCTGTGGATCACACTCTCGGGTATGCCAGATAGGGTACCGGCTGGGAGGGCGTGACATGATCAAATCAGCCCATTTCATTCCTATGAAGATCACTCATACTTTGGATAAGCTAGCTAGGCTTTATGTGGAAAATGTAGTTCGTCTGCACGGAGTGCCAGTGAATATTGTTTCTGATCGTGATCCCAGGTTCACCTCAAGGTTTTGGAACAGTTTGCAAAAAGCCTTGGGAACCCAATTGAATTTGAGTACTGCTCATCACCCACAGTTTGATGGACAATCTGAGCAAACAATTCAGATTTTGGAAGATATGCTCAAATCTTGTGTTGTTGATATGGGTGGAAATTGGGATGAACACTTAGCTTTGATTGAGGTTGCCTACTACAATAGTTATCAAGCAACAATAGGCATGGCTCCATTCAAGGCTTTGTATGGTAATACTTGTAGAACACCCTTGTACTGGACTGAGACCGGTGAAAGAAAAGTCTTAGGTCCGGAAATGATTGAAGCTACGAGTGCGATGGTTGATTTGATTAGAGAAAGGATTAAGTCTGCTCAGTCAAGACAAAAATCCTATGTAGATAAGAGAAGGACCGATTTGGAATTTCAAGTAGGGGAGAAAGTTTTCTTAAAGGTTTCACCTATGAAGGGTGTGATGAGATTCAATGTTAAGGGAAAGCTTAGCCCTCGTATCATCAGACCTTTCGAGATTCTTGAAAAGGTTGGACCTGTCGCATATCGTTTGGCCTTGCCTCCATCTCTTGCTAGAGTTCATAATGTGTTTCATGTTTCGATGCTTCAAAAGTACATAGAGAATTCGGAACACATACTGTGAAATCCAGCCCTATCCTAACCCTAACTCTGACCCGGATACCCGGTTGTATTAAGGTCCGAAGACCCGGAGAAAAGGAAGAAGCCAACTATGGGCCATCTCAGTAGAAGACATGGTGTTTAACTCTGAACCCATGGATGCTGATGATGGAGTCCCATACTTGGAAGTCTATGCAGATCTAGAAAGGAAGCTGCACCTGTCTAAAGATGAGATTAGTTGAAGAACTTGGAGTATTATCTGACATGGTTTGAAGGCAATTCTACACACTAGGTATGTCATTTGATATGTGTACAAATCACTTGAGGTTTAGAGTCCATTTGATCCTTCATTTCCCTGTTTGAACTTTGCTGACCTGATTGGTCGATTGGGTCAGTAGACCAATCAATCGACCAATGGTGAGTTAAATCTGAGAAACTCCAATTTTAGGGTTTTTCACTCTCTATTTAAACATACTTCGTGTTTCTTAGTATCCTCTGTAAAATCCAGCTTTTACCTAACCTTGACCCGACCCGGTCATTGTTGTGTTTGTAGGTCCGAAGACCCAAAGTGGTGGTAGGAGGGACTTATGGGCCCTACTGGTTGATGACGTAATGTCGGAACTCCAGTTTATGGACATTGATGATGCTGCTCCTTCTTTGAGTACATTACCAGTGTTAAGTTAGAATCTGCGCACTGATGAAGAGTGAGACAGTTGAGTTATCAAACGGACTCCGGTGCAAAATCCGAAGGTACTACCTAAAACTAGACCTCTTAAGTGAACTGTAGGAGAAAACCTCATGCAAATTGACCTTGTATAGCCCTCCAAGTCTGCACCTAAAGTTGCTGAACTATTCTATGAAATTCTGCAGAAACTGTTTTGGTTGATACTATTGGTCGATACTATCGACCAAATGTATCGACCAACAAGTTTGCTGAACCCAGATTTAAAGATTCTTGGAATATTCTTTTCTAATTATTTATTCCTCGAGACTGGAACCCTATTCTCGCGTGTTTAACATCTGGGAACGTGGGAGAGCCTCCCAAGAACTCCTCCTTGGTAGTGGTGAAGCATCTTCTTCATCAATCATTGCCAACCACTCCTTCCTACTTTCTTGTTCCACTTTAAAGGTATGACTCTCTCTCTCCTAATCACTTTCTCACTCATCTTTTCTCTATTTTACTGTTGGGACCATGGCCAAGGTGTTGCAACCTTGCATACACCTTGCCATGAACCTTCTAAACCCCATACAATGATGTTTTCACCGATATGACTATGATTGATTCACCTCATTATCATTAACTACACATTTCCATGATTTATTGCTTACCAACTTGCTTTATTTACCAAAACTGAGATGAAGCTCATGAGTAACCTAATCTATACCTTCCATATGTGTTCCATGTTACTTCTAAACGATTCCCTACCTAATCCCCCATGTTTTCCCCTAATTTGCATTGAGATGTAGCCAATGCCATGACCTACAACTCTTAACCTTAATATGTTGATTTGGGGATTTCCAAATGGACCATTGGATTATGAAAGTTTCTTGATAATTAGTGTCCCCATGTTGTGCTTAGACTATCCTCCAAGTTTCGTGTCAATCAGAGACCCGGAAGACCAAATCTGGGCAAGGATCCAAAAAGCCAGCTTGCTGTCCTGGAATTGATTTGGTCGATACTATCGACCAAATGTATCGACCAATAGAGTTGTTGTCAGCAACTTTTGCCTAGTTCTGATTCGTTTGATCTCCAATTATTCTGAACTCTTCTCTAACCTTTCATATATGCTTGTTTAGGACTTTAAGGCTATTTGGGCCACTTGCTTGTGATCTTGGACCATTCTCTTCTCCAATTCAAGGTAAGGATAATTATTGATATAATCACCTAAGATATGGAATTTTGACTTGGTATCCCTAACTTAGTAAATATAGTTTCTATTTCATATTCTTATCATGTTAGACTTGCTACATATGTCTTTCAACAGTAGCTTTGTGTTTACATTATGTTTATTTCAATGTCTTATCATGTTTATCAATTTCAATATATGATGACTTATGTCAATGTCATGAATTGAATGTTTATTATGATGTTGTATCTTATGAACTGATATGATGAACTTGGGCATGTGATTGCTTAAGTATAACTTGGGATTGAGGGGTACCCTACTGGTGCTTCTGTCCTTGGACATCGGAGGGAGTAGTATGGGATGTTCTCCGAAGGTGTCCATCGACGCTTCCCGGGTTATTGAATGGCATACATAGGACTTGTCTAGATGTATGGCTAGGACGTCCCTATCATATCAGACTCGATTCGGAAGGGCATTGAGACCGAACAACCCGTGGTAGTAGTGTGGATTTGTGGACGCTCAAGACCGGTATCCACTCCGTGAGAGGACATGAATTGCATTACGGTTACCCGAAAGGGGCCATTTATTGGTAGGGTTGCAAATGGCTAGACTTGGGCTCATGGGCACTCAAGACCGGTGAAATGATCCGTGAGAGGGACGTGAGAGCTTCCCGTTTACCATTTGTGGATGACCAATAGGGTTGATGAGTCCGGTGAGTAACATCTGTGACTCTAGTGTGAAGGATACCGAAAAGGATCCCGAGAGGGGAGGAATAGACGTATCTGGAACTGACATGATATGATTAAGTAGATGACTTGCATTGGGCTAGGCTATACCTTGACATGCACCAATACTTAGACCAAACGGTGATGTGAGAGAGTGGTGACCGAAACCCCCAACCATGGATTTGTCCGAGAGGGATGCAGGACCCAATTTCCCCCGTTGATGAGTGACTGAGACTACCCAAAGAAGTATGGTGCTATGACTTAAAGCATGTCTACCATAGATGATCAGCATACTTAGAATAAAATCATATTGCATTATATGCTTCATATCATCTGCATCATGTTATGATTATCTTGTGGTTTATGCGTGTTGGAATAACTTCCTTGCTGAGTTCTTTTGAACTCATTCCTTTTCTGTTGCAATATTTTGTTAGGCTATTCTACAGGTGATTACTCTGATGGCACCCTCCCTGAGGCGGACCCGGATACCTCATACTACTATCCGGAGGCTAGCTACACTGAAGACTTCGGTGACCATACCGAAGAAGATCACCCGGCATACCAGGGTTAGCCCTGGAGTTGTATGGGAGCAGTCATGTTGGATCTCCATGGTCCTCACCTTTAAGGAGGATATATCCATTGTGGAGGAGACTTATGAGTAGTTACCACTTCTTTTTGTGACAGTTAAACTTAGAAGAATTGTAATAACTTTAACTTACCTTCATAACTTGAGACTCGTACTTAATTAAATTTTGACCTCACTTTCGCTTGGTGAAGGAGTGGATTCCGCCCACTATCTTCTTAATTTATCTGATTTGATATTTATTTCCGCACTCTGATTATCCATGATATCTTATTCCTGAATTCTATTTTATTGATTGTAGCTTAATATTGATTGTTCATGATTGTGTTATTGTGGATGTGGCTGATGTGGTCTCTGAACTATGGATCTTCGGGGCTATGGATCACATCCCAGGTATGCCAAATAGGGTACCGGTTGGGTGGATGTGACAGAGTGGTATCAGAGCCCCAGGTTTAGTAAGACCCTAACCACGGAAGCGATGATGGAAAATTCCGAGTTACCGATCAAAAGGGTAACTCAACTATTCCTAGAGCTGAATAATAGATAACCGAGATTAGTAACTAAATAAATGAAACTTAACTGATTATGGAATAAAACACAATAAAATTAGGAAAACAACTTGATCTCATTAATCTCATAAGAAAATTTTTACAAGTCTGAAAGGAAGTACATCTGGGAAACATAAAAAAGGAAAATTCCTAATGCTATTTATCTAGGTGATCTACTCCGACGATCTGTCTGATCCCTCCTCGATCTGAACTCATCCTCGAGCCGTGTAAACCTCTCACCTAAAGTGTGCATGTATGTCTCCATCCTCATCTGTCGAGCCTCGATCCTCTCGAGTATGGAATAAATCGAAGACTGATGAGAAGCCAAACCTGGAGCCTCAGAAGTCTAGTGAGATGGACCTCCATCCTCGAAGAATCGTGGAGCGGGAATCTCCTCATGCCCCTGATCATCATCCTGAGCAGGAGCATCACCCTGATCATCATCATCTCCATGCTCACCTACATCGTCATCCTCGGCATCCCCATCGATGTCGGCCTCCTCGTCTGATCTAACCGCATTACCAAGCCCCATCTTCTTGATCGACCATGCACAGAGGTCCTCACCTATCTCTATATTAGGAATCATCAGTGTGTCCTCTAAATCCACCTGGAAGTACTGGAAGATGCGTGTCAAGACCCGGCCTGATGCGTCCAAAATCTGCTCAGCCCTTAGATCTCCTCGTGATGACCTGCAAAACGAAAGTGTCAGATGTGGCCCGATCACTGGGGTCGGGAGTCCACTTCTGAAGGCTAAGTCAGTTGATGAACTTAATCACAAACGGCTCTGCTAGAAGCACAGAGCTAAGGAATGAAGAACTGGGAAAGGTGATCTAGATAGCAGATCGCTGATAGTTTAGGTCTATCAGTATGTATTTGAACCTGAGTCTCAGATAGTATTCTTTTCGATCGATTGATCCGTCCCTCACCTTGTATGGTAGTGAGGTTTATATAGAGTGTACCTTCGAATCTCCTTCGTTGGATGCACTTGAGCCTTCTTCGGGTATTCGTTGGATCCTATTAGTTATATCCGTTGAGCGATAGACTTCTACTAGTTTGGGCTAGTAGAGGACTCCTGAGATAACCTTTAGGTTATGCGATGGTTATCCCTTCGATAATGATTATCCGCAGCCGTCGCTTGAGTCCGCCATCATTAGGGTGATTACCCTAATCCATAAGTAAGATTAGGGCACGCTTGCAGCCGAATAAGCTTTCTTCTTCAGCAAGCCATCTTCCGGATCCGGTTCGCTCGAGAGCGATTCGGTTTTCTCCGTCACGACCGGGGTCGAGGGTCCGACCAGGTATGAACCCGGTCTGATCATAAACTCTCCATATCACGAGCCCCCTGCACAAGCGTTCGGTCAATCCCGAGGGCTTGGTTTTTAACTCGGGTTCGTTGTCGATGATGATCTCTGCGTGCTTCATTAAATGTCATATCACATTTAATGCGGTGGTCACTTTTCCTCGAGCGTTGTGAGTGTAAGGCCACATATCTCGTTGCAGTTGATCTGTCGTGGCTCACGTCATCCAAGCGACGGTTTCCAAACGCCTATTTCGGATTCGTGAGTTCAAACTTTCAAAACGTTTTTCAATCTTGATCGTTGATTTTGAATCAATCTCGATCGTTCAGATTCCCGAACACTCGTGCGGGAGTTTTAAAAGCGGTTCGTTGTCTTCGTAGGTTTCATTCTTCCCTGTCCTGGAATTTGAACCTTTGTTGTCTCGCTTTCGCGCCTTCCCGCTCTCAAGCTTCCGTCTCACCGAATCAGTAAGTTTACTGGTCTTTTTCTTTTTGTAGTTTACTGAAACGAGTAATGGCGGACGATAGGGATTCTTTAGTACCCCATGTTGGTAATAGCAGTGATGCTTTTGCTTCTCCTACTCCCGAACAGTCGGATAGTGATAACAAAACCCTAATCGTCCTCCGGGCAGAGTTCGTGAAGTTTCTCAAAAGGTTTTTGAAAGAAAAACCGAAACTTCTCCTATCCTTCTCGAGTCCGGATCTTCCAAGATTGTCGAGTCTTCTAGGCAGCCTCAAACCTCCGGGTCCAATGGTGGACCTGGCTCTGTTCCCTCCATTTACAATGAGGAAACCCTTCTTTCAGCTGTCCAAGATTTTGATCTTCCTTCCTCATATCAGGTTAGGGCTCCCCACCCTGATGAGAGGGTTGATTCATCCCTTTCGGGTGAATTTTCTCTGTATATAGATGCACTGGAAAGTGGGGTTCGCTTTCCCTTTTTTAATCCTTTGTTCTCCGCAGTTTTGAATCACTGAAACATTTGTTCAGGAATGCTCCTCCCCAATAGCTGGCGTCTCATCGTCGGCTTCTTGGGTTTGTGTTTTGAGCTTGGCATTACGCCATCTCTTTCTCTTTTTGTACATTTTCATGTTCTTTCTATCTCCCATCCTCCCGGATGGCTTTTTCTTTCCAAACGCAATAAGGCTGAACTTGATTGGAGGGGCAGCATCCTTGTCAAAGGACCTTGCCCTTCTAACCACAAAAGATGGCGTGAACGATACTTTTTCTATGGAGCGCCTCCATCAGATCTTAACTTCCCAACCACCTGGAGGTGGTTTACTTCTTCGTCCGAGAGTAACCGGGGCCTTCCCTTATCCAGAGAAGACGAGGCGGCCATCAGGAAGATCAAATCCATCCCGTGGTATCAAGAGATACATGGATATGAAGTGGAGTATAACTCCATCCTTCAGTACTGGGGCTTGGCTCATTGTGAGCTTCTAACCATCATCCTTTGATTTGACTGAAGTGATATGTTTTGAATTCTGACTCTTGTCCTTCTTCGTTGCAGTGCCTCCCAGAATGAACCCTGAAAGCCTGCGGGTGAAGGCCGCTAGGGCCGTTGTGACAGCCGAGCAACGATCGCCCAAGGTCTTGACCGTAGATCAAGAGGCTTCTCTTCCCTCTCCCGACCCCTCTTATAGGGGTATCAGGAATATCAGGCCTGTAGCTGATGCTTCGGGTAAAGGGAAGAAACCAATGGTGGAGAGGTCTAATGTCTCTTCCTCCGCCCGAACCAAGAGGAGGCATGACACAATTGATGCTCCCTCTAATAAAAAATCCAAAGCTTCGACAGATGGTGAGGAGGTCTTCACCCCCCAGTGGACCCTGAAGATGACCGACAAGGTTACTCGGGATCCCGAGAAAGCTGCAGAATGGAACTCCCTCGCCTTGCTCCTTCGATCGCCAGGAGTTTGAAGCCCTCGGATGACACCTCCCTTATTAGTCAATCTACAAGGTACCGGTCTTCTTGCTTACTTATGTTTTCATAATTTCTTATGACTTCTTCTGATATCTTCCGCCTTCCCAGGAATGCTGTGTTGAGCTTTTATCAACACATGGAAGCATTGAGCCGGGTTGGTCGCACCAGCTCCTTGCTGCAAACTTGTGAAGAGAAATTGGCCAAGGCCAATTCTGAAATAGACCAGCTGACTGCAGCTACCGTGGAGCTGCAGAAAAAGCATGAGGAAGAAGTGATCTCCCTCAAGGAAGCCCTCGAAGCTTCGAAAATTCGTGTCATTGCTGCCGAGCGCGAGGCCAGGAAGCAAAAGGCAGCTGCCATGTTGTTTGGTGACAGCCTTGAAATCAAAAGTAGGGAGCTCGAAGAACATCTGAAGTTGGCGATCCCTAGCAAGCCTGAGCATATAAAGCCAGAGCTTCGGAAAGAGTGCATTCGGATTCGGAAATACCTGAACAGCGTACCTTTCTCCGAGTTGCTAGGTCTCTACAACATTCAAGCTTATCGCATGGGGCAGAACGACTTTTGGGAGCGAATCCTTGGATCGATCCCTGACTTCGACACTGCTCCTTTTCGTGAGGTATGCCACAAAGAGGTCTTCGGGAAAGTTGGTATGGATCTCCTGGACTGGGCCCAAGAAGAAAATGATCCTTTTCCAGCTGACCCTCAATATGAGGCATACCTGAATGACGAGCCGGCACTTCCAGAGGAGAAATCACAAGCCGAGTCTCAAGTTGTTGTTGTAGAGGATTCAGCCGATGCCACTCTTGAGGAAGGCTCTTCTCATGATCCTGAGAAAAGTTCTCCCGACCAGGGTCCCTCGGGCAACAATGAAGAAAAGGCTTAGGGAGTTGTCTTTTTGTAAAGATTTACCCTCAATTTAATGAATAGACATTTCTTTTTTCATGTTGGCCTCTATATTTCCCCATCTCCAGCCGAAATCTTGCCTTGAATATCAAAGTATTAATGATAAAACTTATCGCTTAACTTTTCATTCCTCGCCGAATAATAATCTTGTAGAAATATTGTGAAGATGCGTTTTGGGAAGATGCATTAATCTTCCCCACTACTTCATTTATTGCAAAGTCCGCACGTTTCCCTTCTGCGAAGTTCAAACGTTTTCCTGCTTTTGTATACCATTCACTGTTTCCAATGAATCGGAAATACATCCGTTATTTTAATGGCGGTGCGACGATTGGAGGTATCTCTGCATCAGGTGCTCGCTTCCACATGTTTCCATGTGGCATCCCTTCGACCGTTGATCTTGCTTTTTGCGGATTTCGAAGCGTCATTTCGATCTAGGTCGTCGGTTGTCCTTAGCCTTCAATCGTCGTCTTATACCTGAGGCTATTTAAAGCCTTCGTGGGTACTCTCCATCTATCCTTGACTTCTGCAAGTTAGATTTGCTAAAGTGTCAAAGCGACCTTTCGTCCTTCGGCCTGCTTCCGTATTCCTCGTACTCCAACAACAGCTCTATCAACTTCTAAACAAGTGAGTTTTTTGATTACTCATCTCTTTCCCCACTTCCCCCCTGAGTAAACTACACAGTAGTTATACTTGGGGTTTAGTTTGTTGGTTTGTTAGAAGTTTTAGAAAACTAGGGTTTCCCCGCTGTTGCTGTTGTTTATTTCTGTACTGATACGACTGGTTTTTTTTTTTGCATAGTGGCTCCCAAGATCAATCCGAACTTTATCAGAGCAAAATCTTGCAAGAAAAGCGTTCCGTCGGTGGTGGTTGGGGCCAGTGCGGTGGTTTCAGCTAGTGAATCCTCCAAGCGTAAGGCGACTGCTGGCGGTGAATCTTCAAGTCAGATTCCCGCAGTTTCTATTGATGTCGTCCCTGCGCCTCCTTTGCCCGAAGTGATCGCTCATCTTTCCCAGGAAGATCTTGAACACTCCATTGCCGATGGTGCTGCTGGTGAGCCTGTTGGTGAGCTTGTTGGTGCACCCCCGAAGGAGACTCTTCGGGCATCTGAGGCAACTATGTTGGCGTCTGATGAAGGTGTGGTCCCAGCAGGTACTGCTCCTATTTCTAACTCTAGTGCTTGTTTGGCATCCTCCTCCTCTCCTTCTGAGTTGGAGGATTTTGCCACTAGGAAGCGTCGTCGGGTGACAAGTGATGAAGCTCATCCTTCTCTTGGTGTAGCTCATCCTTCTCATCCTTCGCCTGAATTAGTGTCAAACGAGTTTGACAGAGCGTTGGAATGGTGTACCGCTGCTCGAATGACTTCGAGAGCGCAGTTCTTTCCAAACTTCCGATGAAGTCTTTACGAAGTCACCGGTAATGTAAGTCTTTCTTCATTATCCTCCGATTCTGAAAATTTTCTTTCTCGCTCCTTGCTAACTCGAAAGTTGTTTGCAGGAGTCTTGCTGGTAACTTCCACAACTAAGTGGAAGCAATTTCTAGGCTCAGTAGGTTGAGCAATGAAGTTTCTAGGCTTCGGGAGATCTTTGAAGCTAAAGATGCTGAGATTGCTCGCCTTCGGAAACTAGCTTGGGAGGTGGCAGGAGAAAAAAATTCGATGATTGGTCGTCTTCAGTCGGATTTGGATGATGCCAGGGAGAAGATCCGGCGACTGGAGCGAACAGTTGGAAAGTCAGGAGCCAAAGGATTTGAAACGTTACCTGAAAGGCAAGCTATCGTTCCTTTGCCCGAATCCCTTCCAACTGATGTTCGCAGAGCCTGCGTCTTCAAGTATTTACACAGTAAGCCTTTTGTTGATATGCTGAATGCTTATAACTTGCAGGCATACCGGGATGGTGAGAACGAAGTATGGGAATCAATATTAAGGAAGGATCCTCATTTTGATACGACTCCCTACAAGTCTCTTGTTTGCCATCCCGAAGTATTTACCGACCCGGGTATTCCTCCTCCCGATCGGACCAAGGATAAGATTGATCCTCCACCTTCCGATCCAGATATTATGCAATATCTGGAAGATTCTCCTGTTTATTCTCCGCTAGAAGAAGTAAATTATGACAAGCTTGTACTGAATGCGAGTTTGGTCGAGGACCATTCTTCTCCTGGACAAGCTGGACAAAGAGTATGAAATTGCGGAGGATTTTATGCATACCGAAATATTTTTGTAATCCTCATTTCTTCTCTTCTTTTCCTTGAATCCCCACCAATGGTTGACTCATATGTTTGTTCTAGCAAAGTCGCGTCGATCTTGTATAACTTGTTAACAGTCACCTATAATGACTTTCTTCTTTGATCGAAGATTGTATCCAACTCTTGTAATTGTTTTGATACTGGCCTCTTTGGATCTTTTGAAGAAATAAGAAATTACTTTATCTTGAACTTTGCTAGCCACTTGAATCGCCGTTGTATTAGGTCTTAATTGTCTGAAACAATGCCTTTACTTAAGGATTTTCGGAGAAATACAATAAGTCTGAAAAGGAACTCACTCAGGTTTTAAACCGATGCCTTTACTTAAGGATTTCCGGAGAAATACAATAAGTCTGAGAAGGAACTCACTTGGGTTTTAAACCAATGCCTTTACTTAAGGATAATTCAAAAATTCAATGTCTCGAAGGAACTCACTCGGGTTTCAAACCGACGCCTTGCAAAAGGAACTCACTCGGACGATTCTTCACTCGAGTATTATAATGAGACGCTATCCTTCTTTGATAATGTTGAGTTCGTGCTATTGCCTTTGCCCGAACTTCGTCCAACAAATCAAGACTATCAAGCAGTCCTTGTTCATTTGCTTTTTCCTCGAATTCACGATCCCGTAATGTCCCCGCCATTATCTCCACTGGTGCCAATGCTTCGGATCCATATGCCAACCTGAATGGAGTTTCTCCTGTGGGTGTTCGAACCATAGTTCTATAAGCCCACAGTACATTATGTAGTTCTTCAACCCAAGAAGCTTTGTCGCCTTCGAGTCTTCTCTTTATTCCTTCCAAAGAGCGTTCGGTTAGTAACCTATACCTGACCATTGCTTTGGGGGTATGCCACTGAGGACATACGATGCTCGATCATATATGCTCCACAGAATTGCTCAAATTGTGGACAGTTGAACTGAGTACCATGGTCAGTGACAATAATCTTTGGAATTCCAAAGCGATATATGATTGATTCAAGCACAAATTTCTCCACTTTTTCTCAAGAATTGCCGCCAAGCACCGGCTTCTACCCATTTTGTGAAGTAATCAATTGCTACTATCGATATTCCCGTCCGCCTGATGCCTTGGTGAATTTGCCCATGATATCAATTCCCCACATTGCAAAGGGAATGGGATTTAGAATTGAAGTCATAGTTTCCGACGGGCGCTTCGATTTGACAGTTACCACATCGACGAACGTAGTCCATAGCAGCCTCTTGGATCTTAGGCCAATATAACCCAAGTCTTAGAATTTTGTGGGCCAAGGCTCGGCCACCCATGTGAGCTCCACAAATTCCTTCATGAACCTCAGCCAAAGCTGATTTTGCTCCTTCGGGGCCTATACATCTCATAAGGGGTCGAGCATAAGATCTTTTGTATAGTCTCCCATTCTGAATGACAAATCTAGCTGATCGAATCTTGATCAACCTTGCCTCTACTGGATCCTTAGGTAATTTGTCATCCCTTAGATACTCGATTATTGGATCCATCCAGCAATGTTCTGCTTCAATATAAGAAATTTCTTTCTCATGATAACTTGGAAAAGTTATCTCTTCAATGTAGACCGAAGGGTCTAGATTCTTTTCCTTGGCATTGGCTAGTCGGGATAGCTCATCTGCCACTGAATTTTCATTCCTCGAAATCTGAGATATCTTCAAATTCCGAAATTGGTTTTGAAATGCCCGCACTATCTCCCGATATTTTTGCAAGCGTGGTTCTTTAATGCCATACTCCCCCTGGACTTGGTTGACTATAAGCCGAGAGTCACTATAAATAGTAACATCTGCAATAGCTAATGCTTTTGACAACCGAAGTCCCGCTATCGTGGCCTCATATTCCGCTTCGTTATTACTTGCATCAAATGCGAATCTCAAAGCATATCGAATAATAAATCCTGCTGGACTTTTTAATAGAATTCCAGCGCTTTGCTCCATCTTTATTACTCGAACCATCCACATATAACTCACAAGTGGTTGGTATAATGGGATCCTCAATGGTGGGCTCCACTGGTGCAGTAGTTTCTACTACAAAGTCGGCTAATGCCCGAGCTTTGATTGCGGTTCTGGGGCTTAAAGCTCACTTGGAACTCACCGAGCTCAACCGACCAGGACACCATCCTTCCGGACAAATCAGGTTTGTTAAGAACTTTACTAAGAGGAAAAGTTGTAAATACCTCAATTGGATGAGCCCGAAAATATGGCCTTAGCTTCCCGGCGGCCATCATGAGAGCCGAGCTCGCTTCTCAATCTGCGAATATCTCGTCTCCGCATCTAGCAACACGTGCCTTACATAGTAAATCGGCCACCGTTTTTTATCTTTCTCCCGAACAAGTACTTGCACCGACCGCCGAAAGGGACGTCGCTAGATATAGCTGTAATATTTCCCCCTTCTCCGGCTTGGACAGGATCGGTGGTTGTCCAAGTGCTTCTTTTAATTCCTCGAAAAGCTTTCCGGCACTCTTCAGTCCACTTTGCTTCCTTACCGCCCTTCAGGTCTTTAAGTGCCTTGAAGAATGGCAAACATTTTTCTCCGGACTTGGAGATAAATCGATTTAAAGCAAGCAACTCTCCCCGTCAAACATTATACATCCCGAACGGTTTTGGGAGCCTCCATATCAATCGAGCTTGTATTTTGGCAGGATTAGCCTCAATTCCCTCTCGTGATACCATGAAACCCAAAAATTTGCCGAGGAGACTCCAAAGGCACATTTTTCTCGGGTTTAACTTCATTTGATGTTTCAAAAGATTGAGAAAACCTCGATCAAATCTGCAATATGATTTGCTTTTGTAAAGCTTTTCACTAGCATGTCGTCAACATAAGCTTCAACATTCTTTCCTATCAGCTCTTTGAAAATCTTGTTGACGGCCCTCCGATATGTTGCTCCCGCATTCTTCGGGCCAAAAGGCATGACCTTGTAATAATAGCTCTCACGATCAGTCATGAAAGCCGTATACTTCTCATCCTCCTTATTCATAACAATCTGATTATACCCTAAGTAGACATCCATGAAACTTAAAGTTTCATATCCTGCAGTCGCATCTATCAAGAGGTCAATCCGAGGCAACGGGTAGCAATCTTTTGGGCAAGCTTTGTTTAGATCTCGTGTAGTCTCGTACACATCCTCCACTTCCCATTCGCCCTTTTCACCATCACCACGTTGGCCAACCAAGTTGGGCACTCGATTGGTTCTATGAAACCAGAATTCTTAAGTTTTTCAACTTCGCTTCGAACGGCTTCATACTTTTCAATGGAGAAATTTCTTCTTTTCTGTATCACTGGTTTCGCCTTAGGGTCTATCCAGAGTTTGTGCTCTGCAATGGCCTGATCGATTCTAGGCATGTCCTCAGCAGACCATGCGAATACATCCTTATTCTGTTGAAGAAAAAACTTCAACTCATCTTTAAACTCTTCCAGCTGTTCAGACCCGATATAAGTAATCTTTTTCTCATCTTCGGTACACAGCTGGATTTGCTCCAATTTCTCCACTGGTTCTGGCCTTTGCATCTCTGTCTCTTCCCGATCATCTCGAACTTCTATGGGGAGGGCAGTAACCTTCCTCAGACCCTCCTTGTCTTTTAAATAGGCAACATAACACCGCCGAGAGATCTTCCGATCGAGGAGACTTGACCAATTCCCATATCGGTCGGGAATTTTATCTTCGGTGTTTTGTTGAAACAATAGCACCTATCTTGGATAAAGATGGTCGCCCGAGAATCATATTATAGGCTGGTAGTTCTCGAACCACCAAAAAATTGATTTGGACAGTTGTTTCCTTAGGAAAACTTCCAATGGATAAATCCAACTGAATCGATCCTTCCGCTACTGCAGATGACCCTGCAAAGCCATATAGGTGTGTAGATGAAGGTTTCATCAAGTCCTGATCCCCCTTCAATTTTTGATACACTTTTAGGTCAGCTGCAGACCCTGTATCAATCAAAACTCTATGCACTTCCCGCCGTGCAATCTCTACCTTGATGACTATAGCATCATCATGAGGTAAACAAACGTCTCTTTCGTCTTCTTCGCTAAAGGTGATAGAATCTTCACCATTCAGCTTCTTCCGCTTCTGCGCCTCTCCGGCTCCAACAAATTTGGATTTTGTTTTCAGACTTCGGAATGATTCGGGCTCTGGTCCCCCGAAGATGGTAAGGATCGGTGACCGAGTAGCAGCTTCAATCACCTCCTTGCCTTTTTTAGACTTC
The DNA here is from genome assembly GCF_041222555.1 of Hakea prostrata. Lineage (NCBI taxonomy): Eukaryota > Viridiplantae > Streptophyta > Magnoliopsida > Proteales > Proteaceae > Hakea > Hakea prostrata. The sequence continues at coordinate 44,542,019 of NC_142606.1, read as the reverse complement.
GGGGCCTCTCTCGATCGTTCTGAACTAACCGAACGATCCCTCTTTGGAGCAGCCGCACGTGGCCCACGTGGCTCCTCCCTTCTCCCCGCTAACAAAACTGGACAGATGTCCCCGAGATATCAATCTCTCAATATCCGCCTTCGGATGACGACAGTCATTAGTATAATGACCATAGTCCTTGTGGAATCGGCAATACTTTTCCCGATCCTATCGTGCTCTCCCGGGTTTCAAAAGAATTTTAGGCGGCCACTTTAAAATATTTTTTCTTTTGAGGATATTCAAAATATCAGCCCGAGGAGCATTCAATGGAGTGTACTCACTTTTACCGGGGGACCTTTGGCGCCAAGGCCGGGATTTTCCAACCCGATCGCGAACATTTTTCTTTGGCTTCTGCTTCTGCTCAGGAGCCTTTTGTTCCTTATTGGAGACTTTATTATCTCCTTGGCGCGCATCTAGAATCTCCATGACTTCAGCCGTCTCGGCATCTCTCGTACCAACTCAAGATAAGTCGCAGGCATATCCCGTAGTAATAACTCCAGGAGTTTCCGATTAGTGAGTCCCGTGAATAGAGCAGATTCCGGCTACTTGTTCATCCAAGTTTTCTATCTCCATCGTCACTTTGTTGAATCTTTTCGTAGAACTCTCATCAATCAATTCGCTCTTTCCTTGTTTGACAAGAAACAAGGTTTCTTCCGTTTTCTTGACCTCGTATCCCACTGGAATCGCCCTATGAATTGGCGTGCCAATTCGTCAAAGTTTACAATCCTTCCGGAGGGAGGTTCGAAAACCACTTTTGTGCTGCTCCGGTTAAAGATGAACCAAAAACCCCGCATAAAATTTCATCGAATTACTCGAAACTCGCCATGGTCTCGTTGGTAATAGCCGATGTGAGCTGTTGGATCTCCGGAGCCATCGAATGTTGAGAAGGTAGGCAAACAGAAGTTATGGGGAAACCGATATCCCGCAATTGGCTCAGCAAAAGGAGTCTTCCGAATGACTGAGTAAATATCCTTAGTTATTCTTCCCTTAGCCAACTGCCCTAATTTCTCATTGATGTTGGCCAATTCTTGACCAATCTGGGTCGGGTGATCTTCAGCAATATGATCACGACCTCGATTAACACGATCATCCCGTTCTACTCGATCATCACGAACAGCCCGTCCTTCCCGAGCATTCCTCTCATCACGAACTGCTCGATCATCACGAACGGTTCTTCTGGCAGTGGGTGAGTGAGTTCTTAACCCTGTATCCAACCTTGTGTTTGAATCAGTTGTACTCTCTTGCGGTCTGTCGAACCAATCGTCTCGCCTCGGTTGATCATCGATCCTCCGAAGTCCTCGGTCTCCTTCACGGAAATTCTGATCAACATTCCGGTCTTCAGCCATCTCTTGGTCACGTGGCAATGCACGTCTCCTTGAATCGCGCTGATCAGGCTCTTGTGGTAAAACCACTCGTCTGTGTGAGCATGCGGAGTGCTTGGCTCACCTCTAAGAGTTGAATCTTTACCTGATCCAATTGATCTTGGATTGTATCAGGAGGAGGATTACGTCCTCCCTAGCCACCATCCACCTCGATAGGATTTTGGCTTTCCTGGGGAATATCCGGATTATTCACTCCAGGTATCTGAACATCGGAATTGCGTTGTGCAGCGGCTACTGCGGCTGCTGATCTAGTCACCATGGCTTTTCAAGTCGTTTCCCACAAACGGCGCCAAATGATGCGTCCAAAATCTGCTCAACCCTTAGATCTCCTCGTGATGACCTGCAAAACGAAAGTGTCAGATGTGGCCCGACCACTGGGGTCGGGAGTCCACCTCCGAAGGCTAAGTCAGTTGATGAACTTAATCACAAATGGCTCTGCTAGAAGCACAGAGCTAAGGAATGAAGAACTGGGAAAGGTGATCTAGATAGCAGATCGCTGATAGTTTAGGTCTATCAGTATGTATCTGAACCTGAGTCTCAGATAGTATTCTTTTCGATCGATTGATCCGTCCCTCACCTTGTATGGTAGTGAGGTTTATATAGAGTGTACCTTCGAATCTCCTTCGTTGGATGCACTTGAGCCTTCTTCGGGTATTCGTTGGATCCTATCAGTTAGATCCGTTGAGCGATAGACTTCTACTAGTTTGGGCTAGTAGAGGACTCTTGAGATAACCTTTAGGTTATGCGATGGTTATCCCTTCGATAATGATTATCCGCAGCCGTCAGTTTGAGTTTGCCATCATTAGGGTGATTACCCTAATCCATAAGTAAGATTAGGGCACGTTTGTAGCCGAATAAGCTTTCTTCTTCAGCAAGCCATCTTCCGGATCCGGTTCGCTCGAGAGCGATTCGGTTTTCTCCGTCTCGACCGGGGTAGAGGGTCGGACCAGGTATGAACCCGGTCTGATCATAAACTCTCCATATCACGGCCGAAAGCTAGGTTCCTGACCCTGGGAAGCTCAACTCGGTCTATCATGATATGCTGCATGATGTGAGCCAAGTCTATCTGCACGCCAGTGTAAATGCAATAGATGACTAGTGCCTCCATGATCGTCACCCTACTGTGATGCCCTACCATCTGAATAATGTTTCGCCCGACAAAGCGAGCGATGACTCGGGCAGATGGTAGCATAGAAGTGCCACTCCTGGGCATGAAGCAGTTCTCATTGTCCCATAGAGTCATGCATATCTCGTGTGTCTCGTATGGAATGAGACCCTCCAGAATGTCAGTGTGAGGAGGAATCCACCAACGAGAGTCTGGTACGGACAGCACCCCCAAGATCTCAGCCAACTCGCTAGTAGTGAATATGATCTCAATGCCTCTGACCACGGAGCTGACGACAATCCGAGGACCATCTCGCGGGTCATCCTCGAACCAGTAGGTCAGGTTACTATAAAAGTACCTGACAAGCTCTGGGTAGACTGGATATAGCGTGGTGTACAAAAGTAACCATCCCATCGCCTCTAACCTCTCCCATATGCGGAAGGTCTGTAGCTCATCTAAGACTACCAACCGCCCGTACTCGATCGGTATGTCATAGAAGTAGCGCTCGAACAGGAATTCTGCCTGAGGTGAAATAAAGAGGTCCTCCTCGGTAACCTCCTGTCGTGGAGCATGTCCTATACCTCTATCAGCCCTCTGTCCTCCTCTAGGCATGGTGAACCTGCAGAGACAAGAAAGAAATTTCATTTTGATTAGTTCCCTTGGTCATTTGTTAGATGAAGGGCATTTTTGTAACTTTTCAAAATTTTGAAGTTTTTGCGGAAATGCGATTCGAACATACTAGCATGTGTATAAGACATGGATAAGCATGCTGGGATATTTCGTTTGGTGAAAATCTAACATCTTGGCCATGTAGAAGCAAAAATTCAGCAAGAAAAGTGAAGGAAAATCCCTCTTTGGGCTATGTTTGCGAGTTTACAAAAGTTTGAATTTCAGCAAACCGAATGTGGGAACACCTTCCCCATGATGAATTAGTCATGTGGGACTTGGTTTCATATAAAAATTCATTTTGGTTTAAAAATGAGGCAAATAATTGCAAAGTTGGGAATATTGAGATGAATAGTGATTTTTGGAACCTAAGAGGGTGAAATCTTGTGTTTCATACTTAGTTTGACTTGCAAAATGGTGGGAGCATGTTTCTAAACGTCCCTAGGCATGATTCTAACCATTAGCATCAACCATTTTGCAGTTTTGAAGAAAAACCATATCTTGGTAAATGAAAACGCAAGAAGAGAGAAGAAGAGAATGAGACTTACTTGTGTTGTTGATCAATGCAAGCTTGCAAGAGTGTTGGAAGCCTCAAATCACCCCTAAAACCCTTAGAGACCTCAAGAAGAAGTTTTCCCCAGAGCCAAGCTTGAAATGGAAATGTTTTGAAATGAAACGAGTGGGCCATATATTCTGTTTTTTTTCGCGCAGAATGTTTTTTGGTCTATACTATTGGTCGATGCCATCGAACAAATGTATCGACCAATAGGGAAAAATTTCTGCTTTTGGGCTTTTTGTGGAAATCTGATTTTTTATTTGTTTCTTGTCAATGTTGGATTATAATCTTGCTATGTTGATGATTTTAAGCATGATTTGGGCATTCTATTCTATTGATCAAGTGATTTTTATAAGTTAATTTTCGATGTTGTAAATTCCGATGTTTGCAGAATGGTGCTTCTGAGGAATCGTTTGATTGGTTATGATAATTCCGGAGTTGAAGATGTGCCTGCTGGGACCCCGGACCAGCAAAGACAAGGAGAGCACCCCACCCCTAATGGAGTTCCCGATGCTCCTGAAATCGGAAGCTTCAGAGACATTGCTAGCATTATGACCAACATGATGCAGCAACAAGCAACACAGTTCAATCAAATGATGACCGGATTTTTGCCTATGCGAGAAGAGAATCGAGCAAGTGGTTCAAGAAACCCTGGCCGTGCAGCTTCGTATATGGAGAGGTCCACTGAGATCCCGCATACCCAGCTGATGGAAAGTTTTCTTAAACTTCAAGTACCATCTTTTACCGGAATGACCAAGGACACCCTCTTTCCTAATAGATGGTTGAGAGAATTGGAAAAGGCATTTAGACACTTGCAGTGTTCAGATAATCAGAAGGTGTTGTTTGCAGAGCAAAAGCTTCAACATGAAGCTGATGCATGGTGGACCTCCACCAGACCTATTCTCGAGAACCTTCATGCTAGTGCGGTTACTTGGGAGTTGTTTAAGGAAGCATTCTGTAGAAACTATTTCCCTGAGTCGGTGAAAGATGCCAAGAAGGCAGAATTTATGGCATTGGTGCAAGGCACCCTTTCTGTGCTAGAATACCAGCAGAAGTTTGAAGAACTCTTTTTCTTCGCTCCTGATTCCTTGAGTTCCGATGTTGCCAAGGCAAAGAAATTCTTCAAAGGGCTGCGACCTTCGATCAAAGTCCACCTCACTACCTTACCTCTTGGAGACTATGCTCAGGCCGTGGAGAATGCAAAGAAAATTGAGGAAACTGAGAAGGAGAATGTGTGAGCACAGAAACCTTGGCAATCCAGACCTTCTGGATTTGTTGATCGTAATGACCGTTGCTTTGTGAGGCCTGCACCGTACCCCACTTCCACCTATCATGTCACACCCCACCCAGCCAGATCTGGTCATACCCGAATACCCGTGGGGGTGATACACCGCAAGATCTAGGTTCAGTGACAAATCCATACAAAACATGATATAGCATAATTAAATGGACAAGAATAAATCAAGTTCAAGTAATAAATTATCAAAATCGAAATAATGGTTACAGTCATCCATTACTTCAAAATAAAAGGTATAACATCAGAGTTTTGAAAAGAAAAGAGATTAGTTTTATTCGCAGCGGAAAAATAAACTAAACTTGTTCTCTAATGGAATCCAATCCAAAAGAACAGTCTTGATACTGGCATGAAGCTCCATGTGCGTCCACTTCTTCTTCGATCACTCCTTCAAGAAGACATATTGGTAACGCATCCTCCATTTGGATGAAGTCCTCATAACCTGCAGCATAATCTAACAAGAAAAAAAACATATAAAAGGAATGAGTTCAACAGAACTCAGTGAGGTCAACTCAACATCATATCACATATTCATTCTCAAGATTTCACACCACACATATAACATGAATATCAATAATGTAATTAATGACAATGATATGATATGTGAATGATTATGCTCCTAATTCTATCATGAAGTCTCTATGGTAGACACACATTAAGTCATACACCAATCTTCTTTGGGCAGTCTCATCACTCTTCCCTCACGGCTCTGATGCACGTCTGTTGGGTTCTCCGCTGTTGTTGTGTAAAGTCCTATCAAGCCATGGTTGGGGATTAGGTCACCACTCTCTCACATCACCATTGGTATAAGATCTGGTGCGTGTCAAGGATAATCCTAGGCCAATGCAAAGTCATACGGTCTCATACTACATATGGTCCGGATATCTCCCCTCACGCCTAGTGCTCTGTTGGTTCAATACCTTCCCACCTATGAATGGAATCCTCAATGGAGGCATCTGTTGGACCCCATTCATTAACCCAGTGGTCATCTACATATAATGGATAGGATGATCTCCATGTCCTCTCACGGGTCATTTCACCGGTCTTGAGCGTCCATGAGCCCTTATCTATTATATGCAACCCTACCTCTCTATGATGATAGTGGGCCTGCTTGACATACAGGACCCATCCACTAACATCACGGGTTAACCAGCTTCAATACCCCTGCCGAAAGGGTAGTAGTACTCATGAGGTCACCTAACCAAACACTTCTAGACATGCCCTAAATATGTAAATCAGTAATCGGGAAAGAGCCAAGGACACCATAGGAATGCATCCCATACCGCCTCCTCTGGTATCCTATGGCAGAAATGCCAAAAAAGCATTCCCCATTCCCAACCACAATATAAGCAATCATATAATATCACTAGGGCAATGGGTGAACCCACAACCCTAGTAGAAAATACAAGGTAGAAGAAATAATAATATTTCTCCTCTCATACAATCACATTCCATTTCATAACAACAATAATAGATTTCAAAGCAAGGAGCAACATCAGAAATAATAATAAACATAAATTATAGCAATTCATATTTAACAAAAGACATAAATTAACCAACAAGATAATACTAAAGCAATACAAGATATCGATAATGAAAAGTAACTAACATCATTACACATGTAATATAAAGTTAAGTATATTCCTCACCTTTTACTTTGTTCTTCCTCCAAATCCAAGAATCCACTCCCACAAATTAGTGATTAAAGATATATTAACCTATTTATGCAAAAGAAATAATTATCACAAATTAAAGCCAATTTGGATTTCAAAGGATATCCTAAAATCTTCCCACAAAAACCCAAATATGAAAACTAGGTTAAAAAGGGTAGTTCTCAACCTCACTAGTGAATGGTCACTAATTTGCCACCAACTCGAAGTTTATAATGAAGCAAAAATTTGGAAAAATCTAATAGGAAACAAAAGGATCCTACGGGTATCTTCAATTTTATTAAATTTGACCAAAATCAAAATGCCCCAAATTTGGCTCTCATAATTAACCCGTGGGTAACCTAGAGAGTCAAATTCTAAAATCTTTTGCAAGGGGATAAACCATTACTCCCAAACTCAAGGGAAACATTAATATAAGAAAAGATAAGCATCTAGGGTACCTATCATTATTCCCTTTCATAGATCCGATCCCTCAATAGAAGAGAAAATATATTACTTCCACAAACTACGAAGGGACATTAAAATAATAAAGGAAAGCATCCAAGATACCTAATAACCTTCCCTTTCAAGATTCCTCAAAAGGAAAGGAGAGAAAATACTCACAAAATTGTGAGTAAGAGAAGGATTAAAGAAAACTAACATTTCCTAACAATTTTGCAAAGATTCGGATCACAGACACCTTCGGAATAATGGAAATCGCTCCTCTCTTTCGTTTCTCCTTTTCTCCAAAGCCTCCGCCTCTTTCTGGCCTCCAAAAATGCATTTACGGATGAGATAAAACATAAATAGGGTTTAAAAATCCGAATTTCCAATTTTGCCCCTAAACAGAAAATGGGATGGGGGTTGGTTCACCCAAACGGCTCAAACTTCTGGCTTGTGGTTGGACCACCAAACGAACTCCGATTTTGATGATTTTTGGCTCGTTGGAAAGGTCTTTCGACGATCTTCGATTTGATATCTTATTTCCGTCAGTCATATTCTCCATAACTGATCTACAGATATTCCAAAATTACCCTTTTTACACTATCGAGACTAATCTTCTCTCTTCACTTAAACTCTAGGAGAGTTTTTGAGTCATTATAAGGGTCATCTACCAACATTTGTTCAATTTCCAAACCTTCGGGCTCGAATTGAATGGTCCACAATTGTCGCCGAAACAAGGCCCAGATTCTCGGTCTTAAAACCACGGGTTAAAGGGGTAGAAATCTGGGGGATTTCACAGTATTCTTTATGCCATGACGGCAAGATCCACCCTTAGAGATCGGATCGTCGCTTTGCAAAGTTCTGACCCTGAACTGATAGAGAAGATTGAGAACGTTGCCACGAATTCGAGATGGACCCCTGCTTTTAGTACATCTTTAGATGGTGCCTTATTGTTTAGAGGTAGACTCTGTGTGCCTGCTGTTGATGAAATAAAGAAGGAAATATTGAAAGAAGCACACCAGTCGATCTTTACAATACACCCTGGGGGTACCAAAATGTATAAAGACTTAAGGGAACATTTTTGGTGGATTAGTTTGAAAGCGAATGTTGAAGACTTTGTGGCCAAGTGCGAGACTTGTCAGCGTGTTAAAGCCGTTCGCCAACCTCCGTCCGGATTGCTTCAGCCCCTTCCTGTTCCTAATTGGAAATGGGAAGATATCTCTATGGACTTCGTGACTAGCTTACCGTGGACAAGTAAAGGAAATGACACTGTGTGGGTGGTTGTCGATAGGTTGACTAAATCAGCCCATTTCATACCTATGAAGATCACCTACACTTTGCACAAGCTAGCTAGACTCTATGTGGACAACATGGTTCGTCTACACGGTGTACCGGTGAGTATCGTGTCTGACCATGATCCTAGGTTCACCTCAAGGTTTTGGAATGGATTGCAGAAAGCCTTGGGAACCCAATTAAATCTGAGCACAGCTCATCATCCCCAGTCTGATGGACAGTCTAAGCGGACGATTCAAATTTTAGAAGATATGCTTAAATCTTGTGTGGTGGATATGGGTGGAAATTGGGATGAACACTTAGCTTTAGTTGAGTTTGCCTATAACAACAGTAATCAATTAACTATAGGCATGGCCCCTTTTAAAGCTTTGTATGGTAACACTTGTAGAACGCCTTTGTATTGGACTGAGACAGGTGAAAGAAAAGTCTTAGGCCCTGAAATGATTGAAGCTACAAGTGCTATGGTTGACATGATTAGAGAAAGGATTAAGTCTGCTCAGTCAAGACAGAAATCCTATGCCGACAAGAGAAGGACCGATCTGGAGTTTAGAAAGTTTTCTTTAAAGTATCACCTATGAAAGGAGTGATGAGATTCAATGTGAGAGGAAAGCTTAGCCCCCGCTTCATCGGACCTTTCGAAATCTTGGAAAGGGTTGGACCTGTTGCTTATTGCTTGGCCTTGCTTCCATCTCTTGCTGGAGTTCACAATGTGTTCCATGTTTCGATGCTTCGGAAGTACATAGAGAACCCGGAACACATACTACAGCAAGTGTGAAACCCAGCCCTAACCTTGACCCGGAAACCTTGTTATTTGTAGGTCCGATGACCCGAAGTAAAGTAAGAAGTCAGCTTTGGGCCAACCCAGTAGAGGACTTGGTGTCTGGCTTTGAATCCATGAAGGTTGATGATGAGGTTCTATTTATGGAAACAGAATCCTGATGAAGATCTAATTAGTTGATGGACTTGGAGTGCTCTCTATCTTGGTTTGAAGGCATTTCTACCTACTAGGTAAGTCACTTGACTTGTGTGCAAAACCCCTTTAGGATTGGATTTGATCTGGACCTTCAATTCCCTGTTTTGGCCTTCTTTGTCGGCATTGGTCGACCGATTGGTCGATCGGGCCAGTCGACCAATCCACTCGACCAATGGGTACTGTCTTTGGCAATTAGGTTGATTCTTGCTCTATTTAAGTCTAACCTCGAGTCCACTTCGTATTTGCTGCCTCCAAACCCTCTGGAACGAACCAAAGACCTCTGCAAGTCATCTCTCTTGCATCCTTGGAGTTTTCTTGGCGGATCTTCGACGGAACTCTTCTTTTTGCATCAAAAGGTATGTCTACTCTCTCTTCTTCTCCTCCATCTTTGTTTTTCTTTCCTTTTTGAGTTGAGACAGTAGAAGAGATGCTGCATTCTCTGTTGCAAACATCTCTGAACATGTTCTCATGATCATCCTAAGGATTTAAGGCTAGAACAATGATCTTAACCATGATCATTGCAAGCTTTTGAAGGATTCATGATCAAACTATGATTTAATCTCTGTTAATCTTCTAATCTGAATTCTGATCTCTTTGGATCTTCTTTCATTGATCATGTTAGTGGTTAATAGTTGTGTTTTCTTTCCATGATCCATAATCCATAGAATTCTAGTTGTTCTCTTCTACCTTACTATGTGTTCTTCATGATGCATGATAGTACATATATGGTAGGTTTTATTTCCTTATTTAGATTTATGCTTCTAAGCCTTATTCCATGAAGACCTATGCATGTTTTCATGTTTTCATTACCGAAAGCAATGATCCATCCTCCTATAGTTCTTGTCCTTGTTTTCTATTTCAAAATTCATCAAGATCCATGTTTGATTTATTTATGGTAACTTTTTGTTTCCTAATTTGGATCTTGATACCTTGATTTGATTAGTGTTTTGAGGTCCCCTATATGCTAGAATACTACTGATGTAGTCTACCCCTTGATTAGTACCCTTTTGAACCACCAAATTCGGATTTCATATCTTAAAACTCCGATTTTATAAGCTATCGTCTGCGCATTGGTCGACTGATTGGTCGATCGGACCACTCGACCAATCCACTCGACCAATGAGTACAAAGCAACTCCGAATTGGTCTGCTTTTCGGATATTTTGATATATATTCTGCTAGGGATCTTTCCTAATATGTTGTATATACTTGTTTAGGACCTTCTTCTCAAGTTTGCCAAGATCTTACTTGATTTCTTAGGATTCTTTGCGAGTTATAAAAGGTAAGGATGGTTATTTTCCTTAATTACATAGATAGCATGAATCTAGTTTCTATATTTGAATATCATTAATATGTTTCCTAAATTAGATTCTTACAATGATATACTACTGTTGCATAACTTTGATTACAGTAGCATTACTTATTCATATTGAATTGATTCATGTATGATTTACTTACCAATGTTATACAAGTGATTGTAATTATCGATTTCTTTCCATATATGGAGTTACCATATATGTGATGATATGAATTGATGCATGTGTATGCTTACGTATGGTTTGGAAAGGAGAGGTGTCCTTTTGACACTTCCGTACTTGGACTACTACGGGAATATTATGGGATATTTCCGGAGATGCCCTCTGGACACCTTCCTAAACTGTTGGATGACATATCTAGGATTGTCTAGTAGTGTTTGGCTAGGATGTCCTGTTATGTCAAACCCTAATCGGAGGGGTATTGAGACCGAACGACCCGTGGTAGCAATGGGGATTCATGGGCGCTCAAGACCGGTAACCAACCCGTGAGAGGACAGGAATCACATTGTGGGGGCCATTTATTGGTAGGGTTGCATATGGTTAGACTTGGGCTCACGGGCGCTTAAGACCGGTAACCAACCCGTGAGAGGACGTGAGAGCTTCCCGTTTACCATATGTGGATGATCAATAGGGTTGATGAGTCCGTAGTCCGAGTTGGTCGGTGCCATAGGATACGCTGACTCTAGTGTGAAGGATACCGGAAAGGATCGTCAGGGACGAGGAATGGAAGTATCTCGGATCCGACTTGATGTAACCAAGTAGTAGACTTGCATTTGGCTAGGTTTTACCCCGACATGCGCCAAGCATTTATACCAAATGGTTGTGAGAGAGTGTGTTGACTTAACCCCCGCCCAAGGTTTGTCCCGAGGGATGAAGGACCCATTACCAATCGGCTGCTCAAGACCGGTGAAATGATCCGTGAGAGAATCCAAGATATCTTAAATGGTTGAGGATGTGAGTGGACTTTCCTAAAGAAGTACGGTGCTATGACTTAAAGCATGTCCGCCAATAGAGACCAAGCATACATAGAGTTAGATTCATTCATTCATTGATTGTCTCATATCATATTGCATTTATGATTGTTCGGAATCCTGCCATTTATGTTATTATGGATTTTAATCGCCTTACTTGAGTTTCTTTGAAACTCATTCCTTTATTGTACAATGTTGTTAGACTATCCTGCAGGTACTGAGTACTATGACGGTTCCTATGAGGAAGCGCAAGGCGAAGAGACATATCTCCAGGAAGGTGATTGCGGTTACCACAATTACTCTGAAGATCCCACGGGTGGTTATGCTCCGTACGATGCTTAGTCCGACCATTGAGTGGAAGCGTCCTTGTGCTATTTATGAGATCTACACCTACAAGGATGTCGTCTACAAAGTGGAGAATAATTTAGTTACCCAATGTACTTGCTACTGGGATTAGCTTTTATCTAGTTTATTCTTTAGAGCTACTTTTCCGTTGGATGTAAAGTGGGATTTTTGCTTCACTTTACTTATCTGTTTGATACTCTGATTATGTCTATTATTCCGATTCGTTTATGATTCATTCTTTCATTATTGGATCTATGATTTATCTTCCGCACTCATGTTATGATTGTTCATGATTATGTTATTGTTTATGTGGGAGGTTGATCACTCGATACCTGATCTTCGGGCTGTGGATCACACTCTCGGGTATGCCAGATAGGGTACCGGCTGGGAGGGCGTGACAGCAAGCACCCGAAGGACTTAGTGCTGATCTTTCTTACGATGAAGGACCAGCTGAAATCCTAGATAAAAGGGACAAGTAGCTGCGGAATCGCACCATCCCTTTGGTGAAGATTCGGTGGAAGAACCATACCCAGGAAGAAGCTTCATGGGAAAAGGAAGAAGAAATGAAAGAGAAGTTTCCCCATCTTTTTGGAAGCACAGGTATGCTTTCAATTTCGAGGACGAAATTCTTTTAAGGGGGGAGAATGAAAAATCCAGCTTTTACCTAACCTTGACCCGACCCGGTCATTGTTGTGTTTGTAGGTCCGAAGACCCAAAGTGGTGGTAGGAGGGACTTATGGGCCCTACTGGTTGATGACGTAATGTCGGAACTCCAGTTTATGGACATTGATGATGCTGCTCCTTCCTTGAGTACATTACCAGTGTTAAGTTAGAATCTGTGCACTGATGAAGAGTGAGACAGTTGAGATATCAAACGGACTTCGGTGCAAAATCCGAAGGTACTCCCTAAAACTAGACCTCTTGAGTGAACTGTAGGAGAAAACCTCATGCAAATTGACCTTGTATAGCCCTCCAAGTCCGCACCTAAAGTTGCTGAACTATTCTGTGAAATTCTGCAGAAACTATTTTGGTCGATACTATTGGTCGATACTATCGACCAAATGTATCGACCAACAAGTTTGCTGAACCCAGATTTAAAGATTCTTGGAATATTCTTTTCTAATTATTTATTCCTCGATACTTGAGCCCTATTCTCGCTTGTTTAACATCTGGGAACGTGGGAGAGCCTCCCAAGAACTCCTCCTTGGTAGTGGTGAAGCATCTTCTTCATCAATCATTGCCATCCACTCCTTCCTACTTTCTTGTTCCACTTTAAAGGTATGACTCTCTCTCTCTCCTAATCACTTTCTCACTCATCTTTTCTCTATTTTACTGTTGGGACCATGGCCAAGGTGCTGCAACCTTGCATACACCTTGCCATGAACCTTCTAAACCCCATACAATGATGTTTTCACCGATATGACTATGATTGATTCACCTCATGATCATTAACTACACATTTCCATGATTTACTGCTTACCAACTTGCTTTATTTACCAAAACTGAGATGAAGCTCATGAGTAACCTATTCTATACCTTGCATATGTGTTCCATGTTACTTCTAAACGATTCCCTACCTAATCCCCCATGTTTTCCCCTAATTTGCATTGAGATGTAGCCAATGCCATGACCTACAACTCTTAACCTTAATATGTTGATTTGGGGATTTCCAAATGGACCATTGGATTATGAAAGTTTCTTGATAATTAGTGCCCCCATGTTCTGCTTAGATTATCCTCCAAGTTTCGTGTCAATCCGAGACCCGGAAGACCAAATCTGGGCAAGGATCCAAAAAGTCAGCTTGCTGTCCTGGAATTGATTTGGTCGATACTATTGGTCAATACTATCGACCAAATGTATCGACCAATAGAGTTGCTGTCAGCAACTTTTGCCTAGTTCTGATTCGTTTGATCTCCAATTATTCTGAACTCTTCTCTAACCTTTCATATATGCTTGTTTAGGACTTTAAGGCTATTTGGGCCACTTGCTTGTGATCTTGGACCATTCTCTTCTCCAATTCAAGGTAAGGATAGTTATCGATATAATCACCTAAGATATGGAATTTTGACTTGGTATCCCTAACTTAGTAAATATAGTTTCTATTTCATATTCTTATCATGTTAGACTTGCTACATATGTCTTTCAACAGTAGGTTTGTGTTTACATTATGTTATTTCAATGTCTTATCATGTTTATCAATTTCAATATATGATGACTTATGTCAATGTCATGAATTGAATGTTTATTATGATGTTGTATCTTATGAACTGATATGATGAACTTGGGCACGTGATTGCTTAAGTATAACTTGGGATTGAGGGGTACCCTACTGGTGCTTCTGTCCCTGGACATCGGAGGGAATAGTATGGGATGTTCTCCGAAGGTGTCCATCGACTCTTCCTGGGTTATTGAATGACATACATAGGACTTGTCTAGATGTATGGCTAGGACGTCTCTATTATATCAGACCTGATTCGGAAGGGCATTGAGACCGAACAACCCGTGGTAGTAGTGTGGATTTGTGGACGCTCAAGACCGGTATCCACTCCTTGAGAGGACATGAATTGCATTACGGTTACCCGAAAGGGGCCATTTATTGGTAGGGTTGCAAATGGCTAGACTTGGGCTCATGGGCACTCAAGACCGGTGAAATGATCCGTGAGAGGGACGTGACAGCTTCCCGTTTACCATTTGTGGATGACCAATAGGGTTGATGAGTCCGGTGAGTAATATTTGTGACTCTAGTGTGAAGGATACCGGAAAGGATCCCGAGAGGGGAGGAATGGACGTATCTGGAACTACATGATATGATTAAGTAGATGACTTGCATTGGGCTAGGCTATACCTTGACATGCGCCAATACTTAGACCAAATGGTGATGTGAGAGAGTGGTGACCGAAACCCCCAACCATGGATTTGTCCGAGAGGGATGCAGGACCCAATTTCCCCCGGTGATGAGTGACTGAGACTACCCAAAGAAGTATGGTGCTATGACTTAAAGCATGTCTACCATAGATGACCAGCATACTTAGAATAAAATCATATTGCATTATATGCTTCATATCATCTGCATCATGTTATGATTATCTTGTGGTTTATGCGTGATGGAATAACTTCCTTGCTGAGTTCTTTTGAACTCATTCCTTTTCTGTTGCAATATTTTGTTAGGCTATTCTACAGGTGATTACTCTGATGGCACCCTCCCTGAGGCAGACCCGGATACCTCATACTACTATCCGGAGGCTAGCTACACTGAAGACTTCGATGACCATACCGAAGAAGATCACCCGGCGTACCAGGGTTAGCCCTGGAGTTGTATAGGAGCAGTCATGTTGGATCTCCATGGTCCTCACCTTTGAGGAGGATATATCCATTGTGGAGGAGACTTATGAGTAGTTACAACTTCTTTTTGTGATAGTTAAACTTAGAAGAATTGTAATAACTTTAACTTACCTTCATAACTTGAGACTCGTACTTAATTAAATTTTGACCTCACTTTCGCTTGGTGAAGGAGTGGATTCCGCCCACTGTCTTCTTAATTTATCTGATTTGATATTTATTTCCACACTCTGATTATCCATGATATCTTATTCCTGAGTTCTATTTTATTGATTGTTCATGATTGTGTTATTGTCGATGTGGCTGATGTGGTCTCTGAACTATGGATCTTCAGGGCTGTGGATCACATCCCGGGTATGGCAGATAGGGTACCGGCTGGGTGGATGTGACATCCTCTGCCTCAAGAACACTTTGAGAACGTGGGAAGACTCGTTTGAAACTCTTTTCGGTGATTTCGAAGATTCCTCTACATATCTAAAGTCTCTCATCTCCGATCTGCCAGTCTAAGGTTAGTATCTTTTCTGTATTGTAATTTATTCTTTCTTCGATCTTATTCTTGATTAAGATTGGGAAGAAGATGCTGCATTCTTGCAACCATCTGTTCCGTAATCTGATTCTCTTCTTTAGGGTTTATGATCAGCATAGAGATCTCAACCCTAATTCTTGTCAGATCCATTTGAAACCCTAGTTCTTCTTATGGATCTGATTACGTAACCATTTAGATCTAATTTTCATGACATACTTGAATCTAATTCTTATTACCTTTTTCTTGGATGAGATTTAAATCATTCCTGCCTTTTTGTGACTTCCATAGTGTATTTTTCATCGAATTCTAGGGTTTTTCACCCAATTTGGGAAACCATGATTTTTATTTATAGGTAATGTTTTAATCATTATTAGTGCCCCGATCTTTACTCCCTTGGTGTTAGAATACTATCATATAGTTTTCCTCCATGTTTCGTGAAGTTCTGAACCCTGTAGATTGAGTTTCGGATCAGAATTCTCGTACTTGCTTCGTACTGACTCTGTTGGTCAACTGATTGGTCGATTGGGTCAGTAGACCAATCAATCAACCAATGATGTCAGTAGCTTCGTTTTTCGCTCAGTTTGATTCGTTTGGTCTTTGATCTTTTAGGCATCTTTCCAAATGCTGTATCTATGATTGTTAGGAGTTTAATTGCTAAGTTTGGAGTCTCTCTCTTTGATCTTTGGATTATCTTCAGCAATAATCAAGGTAAGGATAGTAATTTCATAATAACATAGATAGCATACTCTCTGGTTTCTACTTTAAGAAAATCTAAGTTTATTTACTGTTCTTGTATTTTATACTTCTGATGTACTACTGTAGGTACAATAGCACTTCACTTATGTTTTCTTTTTATTATTCAAGCTTATATGAAGTGCTTATTACTATATTGTCTAATGATTAGATTATGCTTTTATATTCTCTTTTGTGTGATGAGTTGTTGATTGTATATGACATGACTGATCTGAGAATGTGTTTGATTATGTATGGTTTGGGATTGAGGGGTGTCCTTTTGACACTTCTGTCCTTGGACAATACCGGAAATAGTATGGGATGTTTCTGAGGTTGCCCATTGACACCTTCCTGAATCATTGGTTGTCATACCTAGGGTTGTCTAGCAGTGTTTGGCTAGATGTCCCCGTTATATCAGACCCTAGTCGGAAGGGTATTGAGACCGAATGACCCGTGGTAGCAATGTGATTCATGGGCGCTCAAGACCGGTAACCAACCCGTGAGAGGACAGGAATCACATTGTGGTGGCCATTTATTGGGAGGGTTGCATATGGATAGACTTGGGCACATGGGCACTCAAGACCAGTAACCAACCTGTGAGGGGACATGAGAGCTTCCTGTTTACCATATGGGATAACCAATAGGGTTGAGGAGTCCATAGTCCGGGACTATGAGGACTCTAGTGTGAAGGCGACCGAAAAGGATCCCGAGAGGGGAGGAATGGACGTATCTGGAGCTGAGTTGATGTGAACGAGTAGATGACTTGCATTGGGCTAGGCTTAACCCTGATATGCGCCAGTACTTAGACCAATGGTGATGTGAGAGAGCGGTGACTTAACCCCCAACCATGGAATGTCCTAAGGGATGACGGACCCACTACCAACAGGAGCCGAGTGACTGAGACCTACCCAAAGAAGTATGGTGCTAGGACTTAAAGCATGTCTGCCAATAGACACTAGCATACATAGAGTTTAGAAGCATACATACATTATCTGTTTCATACTGCATTGCATCTTGTTATGTTCTGCCGCATGTTATTTATGTTGTTATGAGTTAACTTGCCTTGCTGAGTTCATTCAAACTCACTCCTTTTCGTACAATCTTTCTGTTAGATTATTCTACAAGTACTGACTACTATGAAGGACAGTACGATGAAGCGCAAGCCGATGAAGCATACTGTACGCAAGGTGCTAGCAACTATGAAGATAACCCTGATGATCCCTCGAGCGATCAAGTTGCGTACTACGATTAGACGTAACGTAGAGTTGGAACAACTATGTTGGATTGATGAAGTCCACTATTTTGAAGATGTTATCTATAGGATAGAAAACTCGTAGTTCAGTTTGACTTTCTTTCTTTGTTTTCCTTAGACTCAGTTGTAATTCTTTTTAGACTTACGTGCTACATTTCCGCTGTAACTGTGGAGTGAGTTTCCGCCTCACTCTACTTCCTTTTTATGCGATTACATCTGGTATCATTTTCTGCACTCTGATTATACTGATATTCATTTCTTGATTAGATCTTTTGATTATAATATTATACCTGATTTTATCTGTTCATGATTATGTTATTGCATATGTTGGAGGATGATTTCCTCGATACTTGATCTTTGGGGCTGTGGATCACACACCCGAGTATGCTAGTTAGGGTACCGGCTGGGGAGATGTGATAGAGTGGTATCAGAGCCCAAAGTTCAAGGAAATCCTAACCATAGAAAACAATAACAGAACATTCTTGAGTCATAGATTTAGAAGTGACTCATCTACTCTTACAAGTGAATAATAGAACACTTGGATTAGAAACTGTTTAATAAAGCATAATTGATTATCTGAATAATGCACAATAAATATGATTGAACAAATGTCATATAATGCAATAAAAGAAAAGTGCATAATACACATTAATAAAGAGAAACAAAAAGAACTTCATTAACTTTAAGAAAAGTTTACATCTGAAAAAGCATAAAGGGAAATCCTAAGTACAATCTATCTAGGTGATCTCCTCTGATCTTTAAATGCTCTAAAGTCCTCGGCCATCTGAATAATCTGAGACTCTATCCGATCTTGCCGTGACTCCATGGCACTGTACATATGCTCCTGTCTGACCTCCATCCTCTCTAGTGTAGAAGTCAGCAATCTCATCTGAGCACCTAAATCTGAAGTCTCTAGGACTGAGTGTGAAGGACTTCCTGTCACATCCACCAGCTGGTACCCTACTTGGCATACCCGAGTGTATGATCCACAACCTCGAAGATCAAGTGTCGAGGTAATCAACCTCCTACATAGACAATAACATAATCATGAACATAAATAATCAATGTGCAAAGTATAAATGAGAGATCCAAATAAGGAAGGAATAAAGTCATATATCATCAGAGTACGAAAGGTAACAATAATGTCAAAATCATAAAGTCAAGTGAGGTGGAAATCTCACCCTACCAATAGCGGAAAAGTAGTTCCAAAAAGAAAGGAAAAGAGATCAAAACTAATCCCAATAACAAGTACAATGAGTAACTAAATCGTTTTCAATCTTATAGAGGACATCCCTATAAGTATAAATCTCAAAAATGGCACAAGGGCGCTTCCACTCTATCGATGGACTAAGCATTGTATGCAGCATGACCTCTCTCGAAATCTTCAATGTAATTGTCGTAACTGCAATCACCTTCTTGGAGATATGTCTCCTCTCCCTGCACTTCTTCATACGAGCAGTCATAATACTCAGAACCTGTAGAGGAATCTAACAATACATAGCATAAAAGGAGTGAGTTTCAAAAGAAACCCAGTAAGGCAGTTAATCCATAATAACATAAAAAGCGGGATTTCAAAGCAAAGTAAGATGTAATGTGTTATGAAACATATAATGCATTATGATTCTAACTCTATGTATGCTGATCTCTATTGGCAGACATTGTCACATCCTCCCAGCCGGTACCCTAACTGGCATACCCGAGAGTGTGATCCACAGCCCCGAAGATCAAGTATCGAGGAAATCATCCTCCCACATATACAATAACATAATCATAAACAGGAATTAATCAAGGTTTAATATTATAAACAAGGTTCAAAACAAAAATGAATAATCAGTATAATCAGAGTGCGGAAAAGATACCGGATATCCAATGATATCAAAAAGGAGTAAAGTGAGGCGGAAACTCACTTTACCAAAATAGTGGAATGTAGTATGAAAGTCAAAAGGAATTACAACTGAAACAAATGTACTAAGAAATAAACTAAGATCAAGCGTCTTCTAGTTTATAGATAACGTCTTTATAAGTATGGACTTCGTCAATCCAAAGAATCCGGTCTAACTCTATGCTGTTTCCAAAAGTAGTACGCAGCTTGATCCACCGGGGGATCATCAGAGTAATCTTGATCGTCGCCAGCACCTTGCGTGTACTACACTTCATTGGCTTGTGCTTCACTGTACTGCTCGTCATAATAATCTATACCTGCAGGATAATCTAAACAAAGAATATACAAAAAGGAATGAGTTTCAAAGAATCTCAGTAAGGTAGTTAATCCATAACATCATAGATAACATGTGGCAAAACAAAGCATGATGCAATGCAGTATGAAACAGATAAAGTGTGAATGCATCTAACTATATGTATGCTGGTCTCTATGGTAGACATGCATTAAGTCATAGCACCGTACTTCTTAGGGAAGGTCCGCTCACACCATCAACCATATAAGATATCTTGGGTTCCCTCAATCATTTAAGGTATCTTGGGCAGCCGGTTGGTAATGGGTCCTGCATCCCTCAGGACAAACCATGGCAGGGGGTTAAGATAACACACTCTCTCACAACTATTTGGCATAAGTACCGGCGCATGTCAGGGAAAAGCCTAGCCCAATGCAAGTCATCTAGTCAGTTACATCAACTCAGGTCCAGATACTTCCATTCCTCGTCCCTGACGATCCTTTCCGGTATCCTTTCCACTAGAGTCCTAATAGTCCCTTACTACGGACTCATCAACCCTATTGGTTATCTACATATGGTAAACATGAAGCTCTCATGTCCCCTCACGGATCATTTCACCGGTCTTGAGTGTCCATGAGCCCAAGTCTAGCCATATGCAACCCTCCAATAAATGGCCCCCACAATGTGATTCCCGTCCTCTCACGGGTTGGTTACCAGTCTTGAGCGCCCGTGAATCCCCATTGCTACCATGGGTCATTCGGTCTCAATACCCTTCCGAATCGGGTCTGATATGACAGGGGTATATCCTAGCCAAACACAGCTAGACATCCCTAGGTATGACAACCATTGATTCGGGAAAGTGTCGATGGGCAACCCCGGAACCATCCCATACTATTTCTGATAATGTCCAAGGACAGAAGTGTCAAAAGGACACCTCCCAATCCCAAACCAAACTTAATCAAACACATTCTCAGATCAGTCATGACATACACAACCAGTAGTTCATCATATAAAAGAGAATGTAAAAGCAAAATCAGATTAAGCAGTAAAAAGATGATATAAACAAGTGCTACTGTTCCCACAGTAGGAGATCAGAATTAAAATACAACAACAGTAGGTAATCTCATAGTTTCATAAAGTAGAAACCAGAGAACAAGCAATCTATGTAGTTAAGGAAATAACTGTCCTTACCTTCTAACTTGGATGTGATCTTAAAGAATCAAGTATGATCTTGACTAAACCTGAGAAGACAGTCCTAAACAAGTGCACACAACATGTTAGGAAAGATGCATAAAGGAAAAGATCATAAATCAATCGAAACAGACCAAGATTGAGGTTGATGTACTCATTGGTCGATTGATTGGTCTGCTGGACAAGTCGACCAATGAGTCGACCAATGCAGACAGTGGCCTGCAAGAATCCGAATTTTGAGAATCCGAACTGAATTCGATGGTTCAGAAGGGTACAAATCAGAGGGGAATTATCATGGTAGTATTCTAGGGTATAGAGGATATCAAATCATAAATCAAATCAAGTTCCCAAATTATAATCTAGGAACACAAAGGTTAACCTACTAGGTTAAACACAGATTATTAGAGAAAAATATTATAATCAAAGATTCAAGAATTAGGATATGAGGATTACAGATATAGTAAAGAAAACACATTGATTGGGTTACCATGATAAAACTAGAGGTTCTTGATCTTACCCAAGAATTAGGGTTTTACCCTTTTTGGTTCCCTCGGAAAATAATTGAGAGCTCTGGATGAAGGGAGATAAATTGTTAGCCAAAAATAACAAGAAGGGTCATTCAATGATGAAGTTTAGGTTAACACAATATTACTTAAGAAGATTTTCCTTCACAAGGGAGGTTACCAAAAGCTCTCCAGACGATCTCACAGGTTAGGGTTTCAAAGGATTAGGGTTAGGGTTTCGAAGATTTCACTAGCTGAGGTTATGATCATGACAATGATCATGGATCTTAAAGATCACGATGAGATCATTGAATAGATGGTTGCAAGAGTGCATCATCTTCTTCCTGATCTCAACGAAGAACAAAATTAAAGAAAGAAAATCAAAGGTAGAAGAAAGAGTGAGTGAAATCATACCTTTGCTGTAGAAGGATAAAGGATTCTTCAAGTCTTTGCGAGAGATCACCAAATAATGCAAGGGAATGGGTTAGATTAGGGTTCTAACTCGTTCCAGAGGCTTAGGAGGCAGAGGAGGTGGAGTATTCCCGAGATTAGACTTAAATAGAAGAGACATGATTCAAATTTCATAAACAGAATCAATTGGTCGATTGATTGTTCGATTGGTCCAATTGACCAATGAGTCGACCAATCAATACAACAACTTCAAAATAGGGAATTGAAGGCTCAGATCAAGTCCAATCATCAAGGGGTTTTGCACACACCTAGAGTGACATACCTAGGAGTTAGAAATGCCTTTGAATCAATACAGAGACCACTCCAAGACCATCAACTAATCCAATCTTCATCCGGGTGCAGTTTCCACCATTTGGACACTGGCATCAACACTCATGGATTCCAATCAAGTCTTCAACAGAAATGGCCCAAAGATGACTTCTTGCCTTACTTCGGGTCACTGGACCTACAATTAACAGAGTTTCCGGATTAGGGTCAGGGCTGGGTTTCACATTCTCCCCCCACTTAAAGAAATTTCGTCCTCGAAATTGAAAGCGTACCTGTGCTTCCAAAGAGGTGAGGAAACTTCTCCTTCATATCTATTCTTGATAGTCAACTTATTCAACTCACGGTAATCAATGCACATACTACCATCCTTCTTCTTGACGAACAAGACCTGAGCTCCCCAAGGTGACACACTAGGTCGTATGAAACCTCTTTCAATGAGTTCATTTAACTGGTTTCGCAACTCTTTTAACTCAGTAGGAGCCATCCTATATGGAGCCTTAGATATCGGAGCAGCACCAGGGACGAGATCAATAGAAAACTCCACATCCCTATCTGGAGGCACTCCCGATAGATCATCAGGGATGACATCAACAAAGTCACAGACAACCTTGACTTCGTCAACTCTTTTCTCCACTTTTCTCTTGCCTTCAGAAGAAGCATCATCTACTATGGTATAGATTTGCATCAGTGTGGACAATATCTTTTTACAAACCCTTCTTTTCTCACCTTGAAATTCAAAAACTGAACCTACGCAAGTATGGAATTGAATCTTTCTCGAGGAGCAAAGAAATACAGCTTTGTGGGCTGTTAACCAGTCAATTTCCAAAATAACATCGAAGTCTTTCATATCAAGAAGTACCAAATTAGCTTCCAAGTTCATCTTACCAACCAACACCGGACATTTAACTAATCCTTTATCTAGTTTCACAGTAGGACTAGTAGGTGTACTAATCAATAAACAACTAGACAATTTCTCAGGGATTAGGTCAGTCTTCTTAATAAATGCAGATGATATGAATGAATGAGATGCACCCGTATCAAATAAAACAAATGCAGGAAAAGAAGCGACTGATAATGTACTTGTGATCACATCATGGCTTCCATCTTGCTCAGTACTAGAAATACTGAACACTCTACCAGAGGGAGGATCAGGAGCACTCTTCACCACTGGGATAGGCTGCTGGACAAGCCTCTTCGGACAATCGCGAGCAAAATGACCGGACTGCTTAAAGAAGAAGCAAACAGAATTGCTCGGTCCTACTGGAGTAGCTGCAACAGGAGGCTTCTGAACAAAAGGCTTAGGATTCGCATTCACTGGCCTAGCACTTGCATTCACTGGTGGTCGATTCCCGCCATACTGAAACTGACCAGGTTGTCGAAAACCAGGGCTTTGACCTATACTCCTAGGCTGAAAAGCAGGAGTGGGATAGGGTGTAGGTCTCACAAAGCGCCGATCATTACGATCCACCAAACTAGGGTTTCTAGACTGCCAAGGCCTTTGCACGCGAGCATTCTCCTTTTCATTTTCTTCCAAGTTCTTCGAGTTCTGCACCACTTGGGCATAGCTCACTATAGGCTGAACAGTGAGATAGCCTTTAATGGCAGGGCGCAATCCCTTAAAGAACTTCTTCGCCTTAGCAATATCAGACTTCAGAGAATCAGGAGCAAAGAAATGAAGTTCCTCAAACTTCTGTTGGTACTCTAACACAGACAAGGATCCTTGTGCGAGAACCATGAACTCAGCTTCCTTCGCATCCTTTACCGCCTCAAGAAAATAATTCATGCAAAAAGCCTCTTTAAATAAATCCCAAGTTACAAAACCTGCATTCAAACCTTCTAAAACAGGCTGAGTGGAAGTCCACCAAGCATCGGCTTCATGCTGCAACTTCTTTCAGCAAAACAAAATCTTTTGAGCTTCGGAGCAATGCAGATGACGAAAAGTCTTTTCCAACTCACGAATCCACTTGTTAGGGAACAAGAGATCCTTGGTAACACCATTTGTTGTGACTAAAATATCCACTGCCGGTTCATACCGGCCAAACCAACCTTAGCCGGGTTCGATCAAGAGATAAAGGTAGGATGATCAGAGACGTCCAAAGAGGAGCGATGATCCAATGGCCGTGATTGAAAAAGTATTATAAGCAGGAAAGCTAGTATAAAAGCGAGGGAAGATTCGTAACAAGGTAAGTCTCTAGAATCAACCAAAACTCTAAGCTCACCCTGATTGAATTCTACTACTAGCATTTTAGAAGCTCCAGAGAGCTCTGAAACACTATCTACACCATACTGACTAGATCGTCGGAGACGAGATGCCGATCAAGATGATCGGCTTCGTTTCTTACTGGTATTCTATTTCTTTCAGGAGTGAGAGGTTGATCGATCGAAGAGCAAACCAGATCGAGTCAGATCTAAGGAGTTCGATGCAGAAAACTACGGTTCAAGGCGATCGGCAGAAATAACACCAACATTTTGGCGCCGTCTGTGGGAACAAAGTTCAAAGCATAAGCTATGGCTCAATCACCTGAGCGGGAGGAGGAATTACCAATAGAAATGGCGGAAACAAGTCAGAGAGAGCCGAGGAGAGTAAATCCAAAAAGAAGAATGAGAGAAGTGGTTCCGATACCGCAAATCCCAATGATGCAAACTCGACAGAGACAGAGAATGATGGAGGATCATTCACCTCGTCCAACTGATCAGTTCGAAAGGCTAGAGAAGCAATTGGCAGATACATTGGCGACATCTCGTCCAGAATTAGATCCAAATCTGATCGCTGAGCGGTTTGAGAGCATGCAGCATCAAATCCTAGAGACAGAAAATCTGATGAGGACATTCATCAAGTAAATCGGAGTACATCCTGAGGAAAGAGCTCCGATCTTATCTGCTGGAAGATCTCGAACTTTTTCCCGAGCAAAAACGACCTCTGTCGCAAATTCTCAGATTCAAAAGTCAGGAGGAAGCCAAAGGAGATCATTTCTTAAGGAAGGATCAGGAGAGAGTGCTGATCCAAACTATATTCCACTGGAGACTAAAGATTGAGAATCGTCCAAGGATGATCAATTGAGTCATATCTGGAGCAAAAAGAGTAGAAGCGTTGGGGATTGGAGAGATAAGAAAGAAACAGGAAGAATAGGAGATTGCAGATCTGAAGTCTATGGATCGGAAATCAGTAAAAGATTTCACGTCCTTGATGATCAGATTCAGCGACTGGTGAACAAAGGTGACGGAGAAAAAGTTGAGGAAATGATGAACCAAAATCCATTTGCTAAGGACATTATGTCAGCACCATTGCCGCGCAATTTTAAACTTCCGGCATTCACGATATATGATGGAAGCACAGATCCAATGGAACACCTGGCTCAGTTCAACTCTGTTATGATGCTGGCAGGTAACTCCGATGTTTTAAAGTGTCGTTCATTTCCATCTTCCTTGAAAGGATCTGCAACAACCTGGTTCTTCAGCTTATTACCAGATTCCATTAAGGATTTTAAGGATTTGACGAAAGTATTCTTGTCAAGATTCCAAAGTAGCATGAAGAGCAGCAAAACTGTTGATAATTTAGCTGCAATCCGTCAAAAATCAGGAGAATCGGTTCGAAATTACATGAAGAGATTCAATCAGGAATCAATTCAAATTACAAATTTGAATGAGGCGGTGGCATATGACGCTATGTTCAGAGGCCTAACAGATGAGCATCTTCTGGAATTCCTGATCATGAACAAGCCAGCGAATATAGCGGAATTGACGACTCGCTGTAATCAGTATGCAAATATGAAGGACATTCTCCAAGCAAGAAAAGAAACGACAACAAGTGGAGTTAAAAAGAAAGATGATGGAGATGTGAAATCTGATCAGAGAGATCAAAGAGAGCGGAGGAATAACAGGAGTTTTTCAAGAAATATTCCTGATCGTCAATACAGAAGGGACATCCCAAGACCATTCCAGGAAAACTACACTCCTCTCAACGCAAGAAGATCAGAAATTCTGATGCGAATTCAGCATCAGGGATTTATGAAATGGCCATTACCTATGATAGAAAAAGCGGATGAGAGGAATCCGAATAGATTCTGTAGATATCACAAGGATCATGGTCATGATACTGATGATTGCAGAATTTTGAAAAATGAAATCGAGCGACTGATCAGTCAGGGGAGATTGGACCAATTTGTTCAAAGGAGAAATGGAGGCAACAGAAGAAATGCCGCTGATCAGCCTGGAAGGTGGAATAATCAAACACCAGCTAGAGAAGACCAAACCAAGGGAGATTTTCAGTACAACTCTCCAGAGGAAAATGCTAAAGAGCAGGAAAATCGGCAGATTCAACAGAAGCAGTCTCCTGTCATGACCATCTTGGGAAGTTTGGATTTAAATTCAATTTCAAAGTCTAAGGCGCATGCCAGGTACGTAAATGCTGTTGAATCTCATGTTACTCCTAGAAGAATCAAAATGATGAAGGAGATAGTCTTCCCGGAGGAAGAAATGGAAGGAATTCAAGAACCACACGATGACGCCATTGTGGTGGTCATTGAGGTGGCAAACAGAGATATTCATAGGGTTTTGGTAGACACAGGACCATCTATAGACATAATGTCTTACGAAGCTTTTCAGCGATTGAAGTTGGATACAGTCAAGATAAAACCTTGTGGCACAAGGCTATTTGGATTTTCTGGAGAGTTTACTTCGGTAGAAGGGATTGTGGAGCTAACAGTAACACTGGGAACACATCCACAAATGGTAACTACAGTTACTAAATTTTTGTTTAGTAAAAAGTCTATCAGCATACAATATAATTCTCGGGAGACCAACGTTAAATGCTATTGGGGCAATAGTTTCAACGAGACATTTGAAGGTCAAGTTCCCAACTGAAGGAGGCATTGGAGAATGCAAATCAGATCAAAAAACTTCAAGGCAAAGCTATACAACCTTTTTGAAGGATTCAAAAGCACAAGGTAAGGCACTCGCTCTTACTGTTGAAGTTACGGATAACAGGGATGAGGAAAAAATTCAAAGAGGTGAACCGGTAGAAAAGATGGAAAAAATTTGTTTTGGTTTGGAGAATCCAGAAAAAGGGACCATGATAGGAGCTGATCAGAACAGTCAAGATAAGGAGCAATTGAGAGAATTTCTTCAGCGAAACGCAGATGTCTTTGCCTGGTCAGCACAAGACATGCCAGGTCTAACCAGAGAAGTGGCAGAGCATTGCCTTTGGATAGATAAATCTATCAAGCCAGTGAAACAGAGGCGACGGAATTTCTCATCAGAAAAGCATGATGCAATTAAAGTTGAAGTGGACAAGCTTAGGAGATCTGAGTTTATTGAGAAAATCGAGTGTCCAACGTGGCTAGCGAATGTAGTAATGGTGAAAAAGTGTGAAATCCAGCCCAAAACCAAAATTAGACACCCTATGTGTTTTGGATGAAGAAGAACTTGTTTGATGTTTGACCTTGAAGTCGGACCTTGAGTATGGTGTTAATATGTTTAGAAGGTCCTAGGAAGTCAAGTCAGACCTCTCCCTTAGTGTAGATTCGAAAACCCATAGAAAATTGATGATGGAATTCCCTACTTGAAGAGCTTGAATGATTTAGAAAAGAGAATGCACCTTGATGAAGAGAAGATTGGTTGATGACCTTAGAGCATAGTTAGATATGATTTAAAGCCATTTTCCTATGCTAGGTAAGTTATAGTTGTTGTGTAGAAAGTTTCGTTTGATTCCGATAAGAGAAAGGCCCTCAAATCCCTATTTCAGGCTATGCTGTCAGCCTGGGTCGAGTGCCTGGGTTGACTGGGCCATGCTACCCACCCACTCGACCCAAGCAAACAGAATCCGAGCAGAATCTTCTGTTTAGGTCCTTATTGCTATATATACCTCATAACTTCGTGTTTTTAGTATCCCTAGCCTCCAAAACACCTAGAGAACGAAGGAAACTCATCTCCAAGCCTCCTTTTGGTGTAGAAGAAGATCTACATTCAACTCTCAAGCTTTCTCTCTCTTATTCTTCAATCAAAGGTTAGTATTCAATCTATTATGCTATTGATTCATTCTTACTATGATCATTCTCTTCTCTGATCTTAGATTATGAGGAAGATATTGCGTCTCTGCAATCATATCTTCTACAATCTCTTCTCTTTCTATAAGCTATGATTTCATATTCATTCTTTACATGATTTCTTCTTAAACTATGATCATGTTCTTATTTCGATTTCTTCTAGCATATTAGATGCATCTCTAGGATCATTCTTACTCTTGATTTACTGTGTTCATGTACTAGAATGAGGTCTCATCATCTCTA
Organism: Hakea prostrata; assembly: GCF_041222555.1. Lineage (NCBI taxonomy): Eukaryota > Viridiplantae > Streptophyta > Magnoliopsida > Proteales > Proteaceae > Hakea > Hakea prostrata. The sequence continues at coordinate 44,513,248 of NC_142606.1, read as the reverse complement.
GTTCATCTCTTTCATTCATAGCTTGTTTTCAATGAAAACCATGTTATTTTCCAAATTAGAAAGTCTTGTTTTCCAAAATAGAAACCATGATTCTAAATTAGTAAGTAATGGTTTTAATGGTGTTTGGTGTCTAAATTATGCTTTTTAGTCTTAGACTACTGTGCTAGACAATCCCTCCAAGTTTCGTCGCATTCCGGTTTGTGTAGCATAGGTTTCGGATCAAGATTTTCTTTTTATTTCTGGATTTGCTCTTGGGCAGATTGCCTGGGTCGACTGGAGCACTCAACCCAGCCAATCAACCCGCAAGAACAGCAACTCTGTTTTCGATCCGTTTCGACTCCAATCTTTTGGAATCACTTCTTATGACCTATACATGTTTTGTCAAGCTTGTTTAGGTGATTTTGGATCTGTTCTCTGATTTCTTATTTGAAGACTATAAGTTCGGATTTCGAGGTGAGTATTCCAACTCACAATATGCCTATTTACATGTCTTTATGTATTATGACATGAATGCATGATTTAGCTATTGTTATGTTAGTTTCCATTATGATATGAATGTTGTAAGTACAGTAGGATCTTATTTCCTTATTTACTTTATGTACTTGATTATGTATGAATACTTACTCATGTATGTTTCCTTATTTATTTAATCTTGTCTTATTATACTCTTTCATATGATGTGATATTTGTCGTGGATGATATGACTGAATTATGATTGTGATTGCTTAGGTATGATTTGGGATTGGGGAATGTCCTTTTGACATTTCTGTCCTTGGACCTCATTGGGAGTAGTATGGGATATTTCCAATGTTTCCCTTTGACGCTTTCCCGGATTATTTGTTGTCATACCTAGGACTTGTCTAGCAGTGTTTGGCTAGGTTATACCCCTGTTATATCAGACCCGATTCGGAAAGGTATTGAGACCGAACGACCCGTGGTAGCAATGGGGATTCATGGGCGCTCAAGACCGGTAACCAACCCGTGAGGGGACATGAATCACATTGTGGGGGCCATTTATGGGTAGGGTTGCATATGGATACACTTGGGCTCATGGGCGCTTAAGACCGGTAACCAACCCGTGTGAGGACATGAGAGCTTCTCGTTTACTATATGTGGATGACCTATAGGGTTGATGAGTCCGTAGTCTGGGACTATGCTGACTCTAGTGTGAAGGATAGCAGAAAGGATTGCTAGGGGAGAGGAATGGACGTATCTGGATCTGAGATGATATGACTAAGTAGAAGACTTGCATTGGGCTAGGCTTTACCTTGACATGCGCCAATACTTAGACCAAACGGTTATGTGAGAGAGCAGTGACTTAACCCCCAGCCATGGATTGTCCAAGATGGATGAAGGACCCTTTGCCAACCGGCATTGTGAGATGAGACTTACCCAAAGAAGTATGGTGCTATGACTTAAGGCATGTCTGCCAATAGAGACCAACATACAAATATAGAGTTAGAAGCATATTTGCATATATTGTTTCATATCATGGCATATATGTTTGCTTGTGAATGCATGTGAAGATGCTTATTGTGTTTGGATTACTTTCTAAGTTCTTTTGAGCTTACCCTTCGGGGGACTTGTTTTTAGATGACATTGCAGGTACGAAAGAGAACTTGTGCACCAGCACGGAGAACCTTTCCTTATATGGTACAGCTCCGGATGTCCTTGGACAAGGTAGTGAACAGCGAGGCAGCCAACACTCGGATTTGGGCTGCATTGATGGCTCCTATTGATGGCAACCGGCATCATCTTATTCGCCGATGGAATTGTGCGCTAGATGCTGATCTGAAGCTTCAAGAGCATGACCCTAAAGTGAATAGGATGAAGACTGAAGAAGAAGAAGAGCCGACTGAAGAAGTGGATTAGATTCTCTTGTTTCTTCTAGACTTTTATTTTACTTGTATTAGCTTAGAGCTTGCTTTAGATTTCGATCTACCTTCTGCATATGTTGTGGGGTATATTTCCGCTATACTCTACAGTTGTCTTTTGATTTGGTATCTTGTTATTCCGCATTCTGATATTCTTTAGTGATCCTTCTGTGATCCTTTCTTGACTTTTATTGTTAACTTATTAGAATACAATGATTTGTTCTTGCTTTTGATTATGTTATTGTGCTAAATGGATATGATCGTTCCTAAACTTGATCTTTTGGGCTGTGGATCACTCCCCCGGGTAACCCAGATAGGGTATAGGCTGGGTGTATTTGGGCGGGATGTGACAAAAAGCATAATGGAAAATGGCGAATGAGTGTAGATTACACTGATTTGAACAAGGCATGTCCCAAGGATTGCTATCCTTTGCCGTGAATTGATCAATTAATTGATGCTACATCAGGTCAGCAGATGTTGAGTTTTATGGACGCTTACTCTGGTTATAATCAAATTCTTATGAAAAAGGAGCACCAGCCTCACACGGCATTCATGACCAATCGGGAAAGCTATTGTTATAAAGTTATGCCTTTTGGGTTAAAAAATGCCGGTGCAACATACCAAAGGGCGATGAACAAGCTGTTCGCTAATCAGATCGGAAGAAATATGGAGGTTTATGTAGATGATCTTCTTGTAAAAAGTCAATTTAGATCTGATCAACTCGCCGATTTAAGAGAGTGCTTTGATGTATTGAGGAGAAATGGAATGAGACTCACCTGAGAAGTGTGCATTTGGGGTTTCATTTGGTAAATTCCTGGGTTTCATGGTCACGCAGAGGGGTATCGAGGCAAATCCAGAAAAAATCAGAGCTATCTTAAATATGACAACACCCAGCAGTATGAAAGAAATTCAAAGCTTAACAGGAAGAGTTGCAGCATTAAGTAGATTTATATCAAGATCAGGAGATAAGTGTGCACCATTCTTCAAGGCATTGAAAAATCTAAATGCACTCAATGAATTCAAATGGTCGGAGGACTGTCAGAATTCATTTGAAGAACTGAAGAGGAGGCTGACCAGTCCACCAGTTTTATCTCGACCAAAGCCTGGAGAGAGCTTGCAGATATATCTATCTTCTTCAAAGGCAGCAGTAAGCGCGGTGTTAATCCGAGAAGAAGGTACTGTCCAAAATCCTATCTACTTTGTAAGTCATACATTGTTAGATGCAGAATCTAGATATCCGGAATTTGAGAAACAGGCTTTCGCCTTAATAATAGCAGTCAGGAAGCTCTGACCTTATTTTCAGGCTCATCCCATTATTGTTCTTACCAATTGGCCTTTAAAGAAAATACTGCATAAGCCTGATATGGCGGGGAGAATGGTATCATGGGCAGTAGAGTTAACAGAACATGATATAGATTATAAACCTAGAACTGCGATAAAGGCACAAGTTTTGGCTGATTTTATTGCTGAAAGTATTTCGTCACCAGAGGAGGAAAAAGATTCTAGTGAGGTGTCTTCTATGTGGACCTTACATGTAGATGGGTCAACTCATTCACAGGGATCAGAAGCAGGAGTGATTTTACAAAGGCCGTTCGGATTTGTAATTCAAAATGCACTCCGGTTTAATTTTCATGCTTTAAACAACGAAGCAGAGTATGAAGCTCTTATTGCAAGATTACGACTGGCCAGATCCCTCTGTGTACAAAGCATTGAAGTAAAAAGTGATTCTGAGCTGGTGGTCAGTCAAGTCATGGGAGCGTATGGTGCGAAAGATGATCGAATGGTCAGCTATCTTAAAAAAGAATGGCAATGTAAGGAGTGGTTCACACAATTCTCAGTCACGAGGATATCTCGAAATCAAAATAATGAAGCAGATTCTCTGGCAAAATTGGCATCCACAAAGTCTATTTCTATTCCACAAGCTGTATATTATGAGGAGCTAGATATTCCGGCATATTCAGAGCCAGAGATAATGGAAATTGACGCAGAGATATCTTGGATGGATCCTATTATACAGTATCTGAAGGATGGTATTCTTCCTAAAGATAGGGAAAAGGCCAGAACTGTGAAAAGAAGAGCTGCCAGGTTTATTCTAAAGAATGAGCTATTATATAAAAGAACAGTTTCTGGGCCACTTTTGAAATGTTTGGGACCCTCTGATGCTCTTTATGCCTTATCAGAGGTCCACGAAGGAATCTGTGGAAACCACTTAGGTGGGAAAGCTTTGGCTTATAAAATTCTAAGACAAGGATTTTATTGGCCACGTATGCAATCTGAGGCGATTGAATATGTAAGAAGGTGTCATCAATGTCAAATTCATGCACCAATTCAGAACCAGCCAGCAGAGCAACTAACATCAATTCTTAATCCCCTTCCATTTGCTATGTGGGGTATGGATTTTTTGGGGCCTTTTCCTGTTACAACTGGAGGGAAAAAGTTTGTGGTGGCTACAATCGATTATTTCACGAAATGGGTAGAAGCAGAAGCCCTGGCAACAACTACCACAAGTCAAATTGAAAAGTTCTTCAAAAATCATGTCATATTCAGATATGGCCTACCAAAGATTCTACTGACTGATCACGGACCACAATTTGACAATGAAAGATTCAAGGAATTCTATGCAGACTATCATATTGAATGCAAGCACTCGTCTGTGGCATATCCTCAATGCAATGGCCAAATTGAGGTAACCAACAGAACACTTCTGCAAGGAATAAAAAGGAGGCTGGATGAAGCGCATAGCTTGTGGATCGATGAACTACCTCATGTATTATGGGCGTATAGGACTATGGTCAGGACTCCAATAGGAGAAACACCTTTTAGACTGGCATATGGGTCAGAAGCATTGGCTCTAGTTGAGGTTATGGTGGTATCAAACAGATATGAGGGATTTGATCCAATAACTAATGAAGAAGGACTACGGGCAAACCTTGAATTTTTAGATGAAGTCAGAGAAAAAGCCTTATACTGTAATATAGAATATCAGAGGAGAACGTCGGCATATTATAATGCTCAAGTAAGACATAAATCTTTTAGAGTAGGAGATTTGGTTTTGAGGAAAAAATCAGCATCAGATCCAAGGAACTGTGGAAAGCTTTCTGCAAACTGGGAGGGACCATATGTGGTAACAAAAACTGTGAGCAGAAACACATATTGGCTGAAAGATTCTCATGGGAGCTGTTTGAAATGGCCGTGAGATGTAATTCACCTTAAGAAATATTATCGGTAGAAAGGAGACAGGATTTTCTGGTATTCTTGGAGAAATCATCTCATTAAGCGTGGTCATCTAAAATTTCTTCTTCATTATTAATCCAAGGAATATTTTTGCGAACTAGTTCTTCTGATCACGCCATTTCAACGCTGATCCAAGGTCATTCCTTCCGAGGATGATCCCGACTTTCCGAAGTCAAGACCAAGTGGTCAGCTTTATGAAATCTGATCATGCCATTTCAACGTTGATCCAGGGTCATTCCTTCCGAGGATGATCCCGACTTTCCGAAGTCAGGCCCAAGTGGTTAGCCTTACAAGGTCACGTCATGCCTTTTCAACGCTGATTCAGGGTCATTCCTTCCGAGGATGATCCCGGCTTTCCGAAGTCAGGCTCAAGTAGCCAGCCATCTGAGGCGTGATTATGCTAGCTGATCACGGATCATTCCTTCCGAGGGTGGTCCCGACTCTTCGTGAGTTAGGCTCAAGTAGCCAGCCTTCCGAGGCCTGGTCATGCTTTCCGAATCTGATCACGGATCATTCCTTCTGAGGATGATCCCGACATTACGTAAGTCAGGCTCAGGTAGCCAGGTCATGCTAAGCTAATCACGGATCATTCCTTTCGAGGATGATCCCGGATCACTCCTTCCGAGGATGATCCCGACTTTCCGAAGTCAGGCTCCCGTAGCCATCTTTCTAAGGCAGCATTCGGATCGAGAACAACGGAATTAATCAATAAAATAACTCAAGGATCAGGTTACATCGAAGACTATTTATCGAAGTTCAAAGGTTATCTGTAAATCAAACATCTCAAGGTATCTGATCAGGTATTGAAGTTCCTTTCAAATATTTTTTCACCAGAAGTATTTCAGCAGAAGTCAATGAAAAGTACAAAGTTTGATCAAAGATATATACATCTAATCAATTATGAGTCGGTCAGAAGATGATAGCCAGCATTACAAAAGATACTATTCTGTCAAAGCCAAAAAGAGCAAAAGAAAGGAAGAAAATTTCATTAACATAAAAGATTGACAAGTTCAAAAACCTCGTATGCAGGAGAGGTAGACAAGGAGGAAAAAGGTAAGTTCGTAAACAAAAAAGAGTGTATTCTTCAAATTTGTGGTTTTGCAGATGGATCAACATCTGTGACATTACCAGACGGATCAACATCAGCAGTATCATTAGCAGCAGTCTCTTTATCTTCTTGAACAGGTAAGTTATCATCACCATTGTTATCTGAATCACTGGCAGAACGGTCTTGGCCAGAACTGGAAGACTCACTCATATCATTGTCAGAATCTTATTGATAAGATCCAACGACTACCCGAAGAAGGCTCGAGTGCATCCAACGAAGGAGATTCGAAGGTACACTCTATATAAACCTCACTACCATACAAGGTGAGGGAGGGATCAATCGATCAAAAAGAATACTATCTGAGACTCAAAGTTCGGATACATACTGATAGATCCAAACTATCAGCGTCCTGCTATCTAGATCACCTTTCCCATTTTCTCATTCATTAGCTCTGTGCTTCTAGCAAAGCCGTTTGTGATTAAGTTCATCAACTGACTTAGCCTTCGGAGGTGGACTCCCGACCCCAGCGGTCGGGCCACATCTGACGCTTTCGTTTTACAGGACATCACGTGGAGATCCAAGGGCTGAGCAGATTTTGGACGCATCATTTGGCGCCGTCTGTGGGAACGACTTGAAAAAGCCATGGTGACTAGATCGGCAGCCACAGCAGCCGTTGCACAACGCAATTCCGGTGTTCAGATACTTGGGGTGAATAATCTAGGTATTCCCCAGGAAAGCCAAAATCCTATCGAGGTGGATAATGGCCAGGGAGGACGTAATCTTCCTCCTGATACAATACAAGATCAATTGGATCAAGTAAAGATTCAACTCTTGGAGGTGAGCCAAGCACTCCGCTTGCTCACCAGACGAGTGGTTTTACCACAAGAACCTGATCAACACGATTCAGGGAGACGTGCATTGCCACGTGATCAAATACCACGTGACCAAAGAATGGCTGAAGACCGGAATGTTGATCAAAATTTCCGTGAAGGAGACCGAGGACTTCGGAGGATTGATGATCAACCAAGGCGAGGCGATCGGTTCGACAGACCGCAAGAGAGTACAACTGATCAAATACAAGGTTGGATACAGGGGTAAGAACTCACTCACCCACTGTCAGAAGAACCGTTCGTGATGATCGAGCAGTTCGTGACGAGAGAAACGTTCGTGAAGGACGGGCTCTTCGTGATGATCGAGTAGCACGTGATGATCGTGTTAATCGAGGTCGTGATCGTATTGTCGAAGATCACCCGACCCGCATTGGTCAAGAATTGGCCAACATCAATGAGAAGTTAGGGCAATTGGCTAAGGGAAGAATAATCGAGGATATTTACTCGCTCATTCGGAAGACTCCTTTTGCTGAGCCAATTGCGGGATATCGGTTTCCCCATAACTTCCGTTTGCCTACCTTCTCAACATTCGATGGCTCCGAGATCCAACAGCTCACATCGGCTATTACCAACAGACCATGGCGCTTCTGTAATTCGATGAAATTTTATGTGGTTTTCGGTTCATCTCTAACTCGAGTGGCACAAAAGTGGTTTTCTAACCTCCCCTCGGGAAGGATCGTAAACTTTGACAAATTGGCGCGCCAATTCATAGGGCGATTCCAGAGTGGGATACAGTCAAGAAAACGGAAGAAACCTTGTTTATCACAAACAAGGAAAGAACGAATCGATCGTAGAGTTTCCGAAAAGATTCAACAAAGTGACGATGGAGACAGAAAACTTGGATGAACAGTAGCCGTAACCGCTCTATTCATAGGACTCACAAATCGGAAACTCCCCGGAGTTATTACTACAGGATATACCCACGACTTATGCCGAGTTGGTACAGAGATGCCGTGAAGGTGCTGAAGTCATGGAGATTCTAGATGCGCGCCAAGGAGATAATAAAGTCTCCAATAAGGAACAAAAGGCTCCTGAGCGAAAGCGGTGCAGCCAAAGAAGAATGTTCACGATCGGGTTGGAAGATCCCAACCTTGGCGCCAAAGATCCCCCGGTAGAAGTGAGTACACTCCATTGAATGCTCCTCGGGCCGATATTTTGAATATCCTCAAAAGAAAAAATATTTTGAAGTGGCCGCCTAAAATTCTTTTGAAACCCGGAGAGCAGCAGGATCGGGAAAAGTATTGTCGATTCCACAAGGACTATGGTCATTACACTAATGACTGTCGTCATCCCAAGGCGGATATTGAGAGATTGATATCTCGGGGACATCTGTCCCGCCTTTGTTAGCAGAGAAGGGAGGAGCCACATGGGCCACGTGCGGCTGCCCCTAAAAGGAATCGTTCGGTTAGTTCGTAACGATCGAGGGAGGCCCCGAAGTCTAAAAAAGGCAAGGAGGTGATTGAAGCTGCTACTCGGTCACCGATTCTTACCATCTTCGGGGGTCCAGAGCCCGAATCATTCCGGAGTTTAAAAACCAAATCCAAATTTGTTGGAGCCGGAGAGGCGCAGAAGCGGAAGAAGCTGAATGGTGAAGATTCTATCACCTTTAGCGAAGAAGACGAAAGAGATGTTTGTTTACCTCATGATGATGCTATAGTCATCAAGGTAGAGATTGCACGGCGGGAAGTGCATAGAGTATTGATTGATACAAGGTCTCAGAGCTGACCTAATTTCTTACGAAGTGTATCAAAAATTGAAGGTGGATCAGGACTTGATGAAACCTTCATCTACACACCTATATGGCTTTGCAAGGTCATCTGCATAGAGCGGAAGGATCGGTTCAGTTGGATCTTTCCATTGGAAGTTTTCCTAAAGAAACAACTGTCCGAATCAATTTTTTGATGGTTCAAGAACTACCAGCCTATAATATGATTCTCGGGCGACCATCTTTATCCAAGATAGGTGCTATTGTTTCGACAAAGCACCTCGAAGATAAAATTCCCGATCGATATGGGAATCGGTCAAGTCTCCTCCGACTGTGAAGATCTCTCGGCAGTTGTTATGTTGCCTATTTAAAAGACAAGGAGGGTCCGAGGAAGGTTACTGCCCTCCCCATAGAAGTTCGAGATGATCGGGAAGAGACAGAGATGCAAAGGCCCGAACCAAAGGAGAAATCGGAGCAAATCCAGCCGTGTACCGAGGATGAGAAAAAGATTACTTATGTCGGGTCCGAACAAATGAAAGAGTTTAAAGATGAGTTGAAGTTATTTCTTCAACGGAATAAGGATGTATTCGCATGGTCTCGCCGAGGACATGCCGGGGATCGATCGGGCCATTGCAGAGCACAAACTCGGATAGACCCTAAGGCGAAACCAATGATACATAAAAGAAGAAATTTCTCTATTGAAAAGTATGAAGCCGTTCGGAACGAAGTTGAAAAACTTAAGAATTCTGGTTTCATAGAACCAATCGAGTGCCCAACTTGGTTGGCCAACGTGGTGATGGTGAAAAAGGCAAATGGGAAGTGGAGGATGTGTACAGACTACACGGATCTAAACAAAGCTTGCCCAAAAGATTGCTACCCGTTGCCTCGAATTGACCTCTTGATAGATGCTATCACAGGATATGAAACTTTAAGTTTCATGGATGCCTACTCGTGGTATAATCGATCGTTATGAATAAGGAGGATGAGAAGTATACGGCTTTCATGACTGATCGTGAAAGCTATTATTACAAGGTCATGCCTTTTGGCCTCAAGAATGCAGGAGCAACATATCGTAGGGCCGTCAACAAGATTTTCAAAGAGCCGATAGGAAAGAATGTTGAAGCATATGTTGACGACATGCCGGTGAAAAGCTTTACAAAAGCAAATCACATTGCAGATTTGATCGAGGTTTTCTCAAGATCGAGGAAACATCAAATGAAGTTGAACCCCGAAAAATGTGCCTTTGGAGTCTCCTCGGGCAAATTCTTGGGTTTCATGGTATCACAGAGGGGAATTGAGGCAAATCCCGCCAAAATACAAGCTCGATTGATATGGAGGCTCCCAAAACCGTTCGGGATGTACAATGTTTGACAGGAGAGTTGTCGCCTTAAATCGATTTATCTCCAAGTCCGGGAGAAAAATGTTCGCCTTTCTTCAAGGCACTTAAAGACCCGAAGGGCGTAAGGAAGCAAAGTGGACCGAAGAGTGCCGTAAAGCTTTCGAGGAATTAAAAGAAGCACTTGGACAACCACCGATCCCGTCCCGCACTGCAGAAGGGGGAAATATTACAGCTATATCTAGCGACATCCCTTTCGGCGGTCGGTGCAAGATTTGTTCGGGAGAAAGATAAGAAACAAAGGGGCCGATTTACTATGTAAGCCACGTGTTGCTAGATGCGGAGACGAGATATTCTCAGATTGAGAAGCAGTGCTCGACTCTCATGATGGCCGCCAGGAAGCTAAGGCCATATTTTCAGAGCTCATCCAATTGAGGTATTTACAACTTTTCCTCTTAGTAAAGTTCTTAACAAACCTGATTTGTCCGGAAGGATGGTATCCCGGTCGGTTGAGCTAAGTGAGTTCCAAGTGAGTTTTAAGCCCAGAATCGCAATCAAGGCTCGTGCATTAGCCGACTTTGTAGTAGAAACTACTGCACCAAAGTGGAACCCACCATTGAGGATCCCATTATACCAACCACTTGGGAGGAATATGTGGATGGTTCGAGTAATAAAGATGGAGCAAAGCGCTGGAATTCTATTAAAAAGTCCAGCAGGATTTATTATTCGATATGCTTTGAGATTCGCATTTGATGCAAGTAATAACGAAGCGGAATATGAGGCCCCGATAGCAGGACTTCGGTTGTCAAAGGCATTAGCTATTGCAGATGTTACTATTTATAGTGACTCTCACTTATAGTCAACCAAGTCCAGGGGGAGTATGGCATTAAAGAACCACGCTTGCAAAAATATCGGGAGATAGTGCAGGCATTTCAGAACCAATTTCAGAATTTGAAGATATCTCGGATTTCGAGGAATGAAAATTCAAGTGGCAGATGAGCTATCCCGACTAGCCAATGCCAAGGAAAAGAATCTAGACCCTTCGGTCTACATTGAAGAGGTAACTTTTCCAAGTTATCATGAGAAAGAAATTTCTTATATTGAAGCAGAACGTTGTCGGATGGATCCAATAATCGAATATCTAAGAGATGACAAGTTACCCGAGGATCCAAAGAGAGGCAAGGTTGATCAAGATTCGATCAACTGGATTTGTCATTCGTAATGGGAGACTATACAAAAGATCTTATGTTGGACCCCTTATGAGATGTATAGGCCCCGAAGGAGTAAAATCAGCTTTGGCTGAGGTTCATGAAGGAATTTGTGGCGCTCACATGTGTGGCAGAGCCCCCGCCCACAAAATTCTAAGACTTGGGTTATATTGGCCTAAGATCCAAGAGGTCTGCTATGGACTACGTTCGTCGATGTAGTAACTCACAAATTCATGCTACAAGATCTAAGCGCCCGGCGGAAATTATGACTTCAATTCTAAATCCCATTCCCTTTGCAATGTGGGGAATTGATATCATGGGCAAATTCACCAAGGCATCAAAGTGGACGGGAATATCCGATAGTAGCAATTGATTACTTCACAAAATGGGTAGAAGCCAATGCACCGGCGACAATTATCGAGAAAAAAGTGGAGAAATTTGTGCTTGAATCAATCATATATCGCTTTGGGATTCCAAAGATAATTGTCACCGACCATGGTACTCGGCTCGACTCGTCCACAATTTGAGCAATTCTCGTGGAACATATATGATCGAGCATCGTATGTCCTCGTGGCATACCCCCAAAGCAATGGCCAGGTAGAGGTTACTAACCGAACACTACTTGGAAGGAATAAAGAGAAGACTCGAAGCCGACAAAGCTTCTTGGGTCGAAGAACTACATAATGTATTGTGGGCTTATAGAACTACGGTTCGAACACCTACAGGAGAAACTCCATTCAGAGTTGGCATATGGATCCGAAGCATTGGCACCTGTGGAGATAATGGCGGGGACGTTACGGGATCGTGAGTTCGAGGAAAAAGCAAATGAACAAGGACTACTTGATAGTCTTGATTTGTTGGACGAAGTTCGGGCAAAGGCAATAGCACGAACTCAACATTATCAAAGAAGGATAGCGTCTCATTATAATACTCGAGTGAAGAATCGTCGGTACTTAGCCGGAGATTTGGTGTTGAGAAACACCCTAGCTTCCGACCCGCGTCACCAAAGAAAGTTGGACCCTTCCCCGGGAAGGACCCTATATGGTTGTGAAACCGGTCGGTTCAGGAGCTTACAAAGTGAAGAACATAGATTCCCGTAAAGAGTTGGATCGTTCGTGGAATGCTAGGCATCTCAAAAAGTTTTATCCTTGAGGATGATTTCGATTTTGTTCGTGATGTAATCATTTTCAACTCAATCAATGCAATTTTTGGCTTTCAACAAACTATCTTTTTATTGGGGGGCATCATACACCACATTCAAGAACAAGATCCAACTATAAGGCATCGGATGAAAATTTGTGTGGGTCCTTCAACACTTCAACGCTTATGGAAAAATTTTCGAACTTTCTTAAGTCGGGGCATCGGATGAAAATTCGAGTGAGTTCCTTTTGCAAGGCGTCAGTTTGATACCCGAGTGAGTTCCTTCGAGACTTATTGAATTTTTGAATTATCCTTAAGTATAAGGCATCGGTTTAAAACCCGAGTGAGTTCCTTCTCAGACTTATTGTATTTCTCCGGAAATCCTTAAGTAAAGGCATTGTTCCGACAACCTAAGACCTAATGCAACGGCGATTCAAGTGGCTAGCAAAGTTCAAAGATAAAGTAATTTCTTATTTCTTCGAAGATCCAAAGAGGCCAGATCAAAATAATTACAAGAGCTGGATACAATCTTTGATCAAAGAAGAAAGTCATTACAGGGACTCATAACAAGTTATACAAGATCGACGCGACTTTGCTAGAACAAACATATGAGTCAACCATTGGTGGGGAGTCAAGGAAAAGAAGAGAAGAAATGAGGATTACAAAAATATTTTGATATTCAGAAAATCCTCCGCAATTTCATACTCTTTGTCCAGCTTGTCCAGGAGAAGAATGGTCCTCGACCAAACTCGCATTCGATACAAGCTCGTCATAATTGACTTCTTCCAGCGGAGAATAAACAGGAGAATCTTCCGGATATTGCATAATATTTGGATCGGAAGGTGGAGGATCAATCTTATCCTTGGTCCAACTGGGAGGAGGAATACCCGTGTCGGTAAATACTTCAGGATGGCAAACAAGACCGTAGGGAGTCGTATCAAAATGAGGATCTTTCCTTAATATTGATTCCCATACTTCGTTCTCACCATCCCGAGACGCCCGCAAGTTATAAGCATTCAGCATATCAAAAAAAAGGCTTACCGTGTAAATACTTGAAGACGCAGCTCTCGCGAACATCGCTTGGAAGGGATTCGGGCAAAGGAACGACAGCTTGCCTTTCGGGTAATGTTTCGGATCCTTTAGCTCCCGACTTTCCAACTGTCCGCTCCAGTCGCCGGATCTTCTCCCCGGCATCATCCAAGTCCGACCGAAGACGACCAATCATCGAATTCTTTTCTCCCCGCCACCTCCCAAGCTAGATTCCGAAGGCGAGCAATCTCAACATCTTTAGCTTCAGTAGATTTCCCAAAGCCTAGAAACTTCATTGCTCAACCTACCGAGTCTAGTAACCGCTTCCACATGGTTGTGGAAGTTACCAAAGAAGACTCCTACAAACAACTTTCGAGTTAGCGAGGAGCAGAAAGTAATTTTTCAAAATCGAGGATAATGAAGAAAGACTTACATCACCAAAGGACTTCGTAAAGACTTCATCCGGAAGTTTGGAAAGAACTCGCGCTCTCGTAGTCATTCGAGCAGCAAGACACCATTCCAACACTCTGTCAAACTTGTTTGACACTAATTCAGCGAAGGATGAGAAGGATGAACTACATCAAGCAAAGGCCGAGCTTCATCACTTGTCACCCGACGGCGCTTCCTCGGTGGCAAAATCCTCCAACTCGAAGGAGAGGAGGAGGATGCCAAACAAGCACTTGAGTTAGAAATAGGAGCAGCACCTGCTGGGACCACACCTTCATCGGACGCCAACATAGTTGCCTCGGATGCCCGAAGAGTCTTCTTCGGGGGTGCAGCAACAAAGCTCACCAACAAAGCTCACCAGCAGGAGTGCCGGCAGCACCATCGGCAATGGAGTGATCAAGATTTTCCCGGGAAAGACGAGCGATCACTTCGGGCAAAGGAGGCGTAGGGACGGCATCAACAGTGCTGCAGGAATCGACTTGAAGATTCACCGCCAGCAGCCGCCTTACGCTTGGAGGATTCACTAGCTGAAACCACCACACCGGCCCCAACCACCACCGACGCAACCCTTTTCTTGCAAGATTTTGCTCGATAAAGTTCGGGTTGATCTTGGGAGCCACTATGCAAAACAACAAAAAAACCCAGCCGTATCGGTAAAGAAATAAACGACAAAGAACAATGGGGAAACCCTAGTTTTCTAAAGCTTCGATGCACCAACAAACTAAACCCCAAGTATAACTACTCGTGCAGCTTACTTCGGGGGAAGAGGGGAAAGAGATGAGAAATCAAAAAACTCACTTGTTCGTAAATGGATAGAGCTGTCGTTGGAGTACGAGGAATACGGAAGCAGTGCCGAAGGACGAAAGGTTGCTTTGGCACTTTAGCAAATCTATCTTGCGTAAGTCGTGATAGATGGAGAGTACCCACGAAGGCTTTAAATAGCCTAAGGTATAAGATGACGGTTGAAGGCTAAGGACAACCGACGACCCAGATCGAAACGACGCTTCGAAATCCGCAAAAAGCAAGATCAACGGTCGAAGGGATGCCACATGGAAACATGTGGAAGCGAGCACCGATGCAGAGAAACCTCCAATCGTCGCACCGCCATTAAAATAATGGATGTATTTCCGATTCATTGGAAACAAGGAATGGTACACAAAAGCAGCAAAACGTTTGAACTTCGCAGAAGGGAAACATGCGGACTTTGCAAT
Source organism: Hakea prostrata (assembly GCF_041222555.1). NCBI lineage: Eukaryota > Viridiplantae > Streptophyta > Magnoliopsida > Proteales > Proteaceae > Hakea > Hakea prostrata. Next base: position 44,498,126 of record NC_142606.1, on the reverse strand, counting down.
AAATGATGTAGTGGGGAAGATTAACGCATCTTCACAATATTTCTATAAGATCATTATTCGGCGAGGAATGAAAAGTTAAGTGATAAGTTTTATCATTAATACTTTGATATTCAAGGCAATACTTCGACAGGAGACGGGGAAATTTTGAGGCCAACATGAATAAAGAAATGTCTATTCATTAAATTGAGGGTACATCTTTACAAAAGAACAACTCCCTAAGCCTTTTCTTCATTGTTGCTCGAGGGACCCCGGTCGGGAGGACTTTTCTCAGACCATGAGAAGAGCCTTCCTCAAGAGTGGCATCGGCTGAATCCTCTACAAAGCAACAACTTGAGACTCGGCTTGTGATTTCTCCTCCGGAAGTGCCGGCTCGTCATTCGGATATGCCTCATATTGAGGGTCAGCTGGAAAAGGATCATCTTCTCCCCGAGCCCAGGCCGGAAGATCCATACCAACTTTCCCGAAGACCTCCGGGTGGCATACCTCACGAAAAGGAGCAAGAGTCGAAGTCGTGGATCGTTCCAAGGATCTGCTCCCAAACGTCGTTCGCCCCCATGCGATAAGCCCGAATGTTGTAGAAACCTAGCAATTCGGAGAAAGGTACGCTGTTCGTGTATTTCCGAATGCACTCCTTCCGAAGGTCCGGCTTTATATGCTCAGGCTTGCTAGGGATTGCCAACTTCAGATGTTCTTCGAGCTCCCTACTTTTGATTTCAAGGCTGTCACCAAACAACGTGGCAGCCGCCTTTTGCTTCCCGGCCTTGCGCTCGGCAGCAGAGACACGAATTTTCGAAGCTTCAAGAGCTTCCTTGAGGGAGATCACTTCTTCCTCATGCTTTTTCCGCAGCTCCACAAGAGTCGCTGCAATCACCGTGTCTATTTCGGAATTGGCCTTGGCCAATTTCTCTTCACAAGTTTGCAAAGAAGGAGTCAAAAGCGACCAACCCGGCTCAATGCTTCCATGTGTTGATAAAAGCTCAACACAAGCATTCCCCGGGAAGACGGAAGATACCGAAGAAGTCATAAGAAATTATGAAAACATAAGTAAGCAAGAAGACCGGTACCTTGTAGATTGACTAACAAGGGAGGTGTCATCCAGGGCTTCAAACTCCCGGCGATCGAAGGAGCAAGACCGAGGGAGCTCCACTCTGCAGCCTTTCTCAGATCCCGAGTGACCTTGTCGGTCATCTTCGTGGTCCAATGGGGGATGAAGACTTCCTCACCATCCGTCGAAGCTTTGGATTTTTTGTTGGAGGGAGCATCAATTGTGTCATGCCTCCTCTTGGTTCGGACGGAGGAGGAGACGTTAGCCCTCTCCACCATTGGTTTCTTCCCTTTACCCGAAGCATTAGCTACAGCCCGATATTCCCGATACCCCCGTAAGAGGGGTCGGGAGAGGGAAGAGAAGCCTCTTGATCTGCAGTCAAGACCCCGGGCGATCGTTGTTCGGCTGTCACAACGGCCCTAGCGGCCTTCGCCCGCAGGCTTTCGTGGTTCGCTCGGGAGGCACCGCAAAGAAGAAGGACAAGAATCGAATTCAAGACATATCACTTCAGCCAAATCAAAGGATGATGGTTAGAAGCTCACAATGAGCCAAGCCCCAAGATCGAAGGATGGAGTTATACTCCATTTCATATCCATGTATCTCTTGATACCACGGAATGGATTTGATCTTCCCGATGGCCGCCTCGTCTTCTTTGGATAAGGGAAGGCCCCGGTTACTTTCGGACGTAAGAAGTAAACCTCCTCCGTGGTCGGGAAGTTAAGATCTGATGGAGGCACTCGACGAAAAAAGTATCGTTCGCGCCATCTTTTGTGATTAGAAGGGCAAGTTCCTTTGACAAGGATGCTGCCCCTCCAATCAAGTTCAGCCTTATTGCGTTTGGAAAGAAAGACCCATCCGGGAGGATGGGAGATAGAAAGAACATGAAAATGTACAAAAAGAGAAAGAGATGGCGTAATGCCAAGCTCAAAACACAAACCCAAGAAGCCGACGATGAGACGCCAGCTATTGGGGAGGAGCATTCCGGGACAAATGTTCCAATGATTCAAAACTCATGGAGAATAAAGGATTAAAAAAGGGAAAGCGAACCCCGCTTTCCAAAGGCATCTATGTACGAGAGAAAATTCACCCGAAAGGGATGAATCAACCCTCTCATCGTGGTGGGGAGCCCTAACCTCGATATGAGGAAGGAAGGTCAAGATCTTGGACAGCTGAAAGAAGGGTTTCTCCATTATAAATGGAAGGAACAGAGCCAGGCCCACCATTGGACCCGGAGGTTTGAGGCTGCCTAGAAGACTCGACAATCTTGGAAGATCCAGACTCGAGAAGGACAGGAGAAGTTTCGGTTTTTCTTTCAAAACCTTTTTGAGAAACTTCAGCGATCTCCCCGCCAGGACGGTTAGGGTTTTGTTATCACTATCCGATCGTTCGGGAGCAGGAGAAGCAAAAGCATCATCGCTATCACCAACATGGGGTACTAAAGAAGCCCTATCGTCCGCCATTACTCGTTACAAGAAACTACAAAAAGAAAAGACCAAGAAACTTACCGATTCAAAGGAGACGGAAGCTTGAGAGCAGGAAGGCGCGAAGGTACAACAAAGGTTCAAATTCCAGACAGGAAGAATGAAACCTACGAAGCCAATGAACCGCTTTTAAAACTCCCGCACGAGTGTTCGGGAATCTGAACGATCGAGATTGATTCAAAATCAACGATCAAGATTCAAAGACGTTTTGAAAGTTTGAACTCACGAATCCGAAATAGGCGTTCGGAAACCGTCGCTTGGATGACGTGAGCCACGACAGATCAACTGCAATGAAGATACGTGGCCTTACACTCACAACGCTCGAGGAAAAGTGACCACCGCATTAAATGTGATATGACATTTAATGAAGCACGCAGAGATCATCACCTGACGACGAACCCAGTTAAAAACCAAGCCCTCGGGATCGACCGAACGCTTGGTCTAGGGGGCTCGTGATATGGAGAGTTTATGATCTAACCGGGTTCATACCTGGTCCGACCCTCGACCCCGGTCGAGAAGGAGAAAACCGAATCGCTCTCGAGCGAACCGGAGCCGGAAGATGGCTTGCTGAAGAAGAAAGATTATTCTGCTGCAAGCGGCCCTAATCTTACTTATGGATTAGGGTAATCACCCTGATGACAGCAGACTCAAACTGACGGCCGCGGATAATCATCATCAAAGGGATAACTATCGCATAACCTGACGGTTATCTCAGGAGTCCTCTACTAGCCCAAACTAGTAGAAGTCTATCGCTCAACGGATCTTATTGATAAGATCCAACGACTACCCGAAGAAGGCTCGAGTGCATCCAACGAAGGAGATTCGAAGGTACACTCTATATAAACCTCACTACCATACAAGGTGAGGGAGGGATCAATCGATCAAAAAGAATACTATCTAAGACTCAGGTTCAGATACATACTGATAGATCCAAACTATCAGCGTCCTGCTATCTAGATCACCTTTCCCGTTTTCTCATTCATTAGCTCTGTGCTTCTAGCAGAGCCGTTTGTGATTAAGTTCATCAACTGACTTAGCCTTCGGAGGTGGACTCCCGACCCCAGCGGTCGGGCCACATCTGACGCTTTCGTTTTGCAAGACATCACGTGGAGATCCAAGGGCTGAGCAGATTTTGGACGCATCACCAGTATATGTCATCAATTGAAGGACACTCATATCTCTCTATATATTAGACCTAAGTCCTCGCTCAAACTGTCAAGCCTTCATTTCTTTAGTACTTACAATGTGAGGTGCATATTTAGAGAGTTCCTCAAACTTCCTTTCATAATTGATAACTGACATGAATTCAGATATCTTTATTAAAATACATTATTCAATCATATTGAAAATGTATACTATCATATATACTTCTTTTCAAATCCTTTCAATTTCATTTCCTTTTTCAGTTTTAGTCATAAACCTAAGCGAATCATAGAGAATATACATCTATCTATACCACCGAAGTGGTTTCAGTCATACCACATAAGTGGTTTCAGTCTCAAGGCACAAAGCCATGTACATCTCATAGATTGTTGTTATTGGCTTAGACGCAGTCTTTCCACTTTACAGTCTAATCACAAGGGTTTTGCTTGTCAGCACAACGTCTTTTAATCCATTTCAGTCTTACATTTATAAAGTTCTCCACATGAGAAATCATTTATCATTATGCTTGAGACAAGTATATATATTTCAAACCAAAATGCAATCATGTATGAACAAAGTAATATGGCATACCACTCATCATGCAGTCATAGGCTTAAATACAGAGTCCTTACACTCATTCAGTTCAATTGTACAATCACTCAGATTATCATCTCAGTCATTGAAGGATCATTCATCTATAATATATAATATTTTAGTATATTAACCAAAAAAAATATATTTTAGTATATTACAGTCATGCATACAAGTCACACTCCACGCCTCATACATTACAGTCATATATATCTATTAGTGGAGTCAATCTTCATAACATACCTTATACTCATATATATGTATGAGTTGAGTTATAATACTCACAATTCATAATTCATTCCATATAATTCTGGAAATATCATCATATTCCAATTCAACATCTACAAACATCCATTCTTCCCAATCATCATATCTCAACTCAACATTTACAAACATCTATTCTTCCCTATTTAGCCATCCCCATCTAGGAAATTTCATAATCAATCATTTCACTAGTTTTCTCATCTTTCTCTTACTTGTCAAATCCTCAATATTATCAGTCAAACAATTAATTCTCCTGTCAGTCCATTCACTGAATCAAAATTAACTTTCTCCCAACCTAAGTCTTCCTTTCAATTTCATATATCATTGATCATTCTAGTCTACAGAATCTATTGCTCTGATACCACCTCTGTCACGACCCCAGTTTTCACATGCTTGTTGGGGCCCACATTATGGACATTTAACTAGGGCACGTGATAGTTCCTTCCTTCATCAACCTAGTTATAACTACTAAACCAAAATGCTAAACTAAACATTCTCAAGAACAAACAAGCAACCTGTTTGACTGTTTGACTCATAAACACATGTACACAGTTTAAACTCCTGTCATTTTACATTTTTCATTTCCACAGCGTCTAGTAAAGTACATACAGTCTCAAAGAAATATATACATCAACAGTTCAGTCAAACTAACATCAGTTGCAACAAAAAGAAAAGAAAAGTTTTCCATCTTCTACTTTAAAATGCACTATCAAGTGCCAGCACCCTTGCCCTTGTCATATATCTGTGGACCTGTCAACATTTACAATAATGAGCTTTGCGGCCCAATAAGCAATATAGACAATCATGTAAGTAAGTACGGCAATTCATCATGCATCAATAATCACATCAAGATCATATAACATTGTGCATTTCAATTTTCCTTTCATTTATTTTCATTTCCTTTATCCTTTTCCTTTTTCCTTTTCTTTTCTTTTCATTTCTTTTATCTGACATTATAGTCTTGAGCCTAGGCAAATCCAGAGGATGCACATATCTCTTCACCACCGAAGTGGCTTTTGTCTCTTCACCACCGAAGTGGCTTCGTCCCTTCACCACCGAAGTGGCTTCGTCCCTTCACCACCGAAGTGGCTTCGTCTCTTCACCACCGAAGTGGCTTCTTTCTCTTCACCACCGAAGTAGCGTCTAGGCACAAGGCCTTGTACACCTCGTGATTTGCCATCGGCACAGACTCATTCTTTTCACTTTTCAATCTTGTTTCATGCCCTCCCATTTGGGTACATTTAAGCACCAGGACTTACAGAAGCCATTACATTTTCTTTTCTTTCTCTTTTACTCTTTTCATATTCAATGCTCCTTTCATTGCATTACCCTGCTCTATCTATGTCAATGTATCTTTTCATTTCAATCATCATTTAGTCTCAACTGAACACAATTCATGCAATTCAATCATTTAAATATGAGAGCATGATAATTCCACATTTAACAAGCATAAGCATCATTTCATATTCATAATTCAACATCTCAAGAATACTATCAGCATTCTAATTCAAGCAGTTCAATCAAGTCATTAAGCTATCATCCAATCCCATGCATTTTGTTCAATACACAAAGGCATATATCATGCACTTTCCATAAATTGCATCAACGAATAAACAAAATAGATTTCATGTCATCATGTGAATGTTACATGTCTACTAAATGGAATCACCTACTTAACATACATAGGTTGGTCAATATCACTTACCTGATTCTGTTCCATGTGTGTGTTTTGACCCTGGTTCCGTTAAATCCGTTATCGCTCCTGTACCCTGAATAATTATTGGCTATTTCGAATATGCAGAAACCAACGGGAGATTTTCTCCTTTTTTATTTTATTTTCTCTCTCCTACTTTCTCTCTCCTCCCCACGATTTTCTTCTCTCTTGTCTTCCTCTTCTCTCTCTTCTTCTGCCCACTCCTTCTCTCTCCTCTTCCTTTAATGCCTTTAATGGCTTATTCCATTTCTCTTCTTTTAAACATTCCAGTCATTCTCTCTCCTCCTTAACTCTTCTTCTCTATTCTCTCAACTCACCAGTCACCACACGCATATACCACTTTCCACTCCATTTTCTCTTTCTCTCTTACCTTACGTCTTTAATGGATACTCTTGTCTCTTCTTAACTCATTCTTCACCTCTGTTTCATCTCCACGCATTACCCCTTCTCCCAACTCTCTCTCCTCTCTTTAATTGCTTCTTCTCTCTCTTAATCTTTCTTCTTCTTCTGTTTGTCTTCTTTCCCCACGTTCCACCTCTTCTCTCACCTGCTACCCTCTTCTCTTCTTAACCTTGCTTTTTCTTTCTTTACTGTTTTGCAAATCTGATTTCCGCAATTCTGAAACCCTTTTCTTCTCTCACCTTTCCTCTCATGTCCCACGCACACTCTGTTTTTCTTAAACTCCCACGTAAGTAGGAGGTGGGGGGAGAGGTGTCACCTCCTCCCTTCCTCTCTCCTCTTTAACCGATTAAGCTTTAAACATTTAATATATATAATACAATATATATATATATATATATATAATAAGATTTACTTTATACGTAATATATTTATCTATAGTATAATATATACATATATGTATATTTAACTAATTAGATGAGCTTGTGGGCCCACTATAATATCTTATGCAGAACCCACTCTAAGGTGCTAATATTAGTACCTCTGGATTCAGAAAATCATGCTGATCATTTCTTCGTTTTCAGTTCAGTCGAATTTTTCCGTTGTGGGACCCACAAGTGATATCCGACCTCGACCAAAATATCAATTAGAATCTAGCCTTATTTAAGTTATTGTTTAACTACACTCAAATCATTCGATTAAACCATCAGACCCTTTAATAACCTTAAAGACTAACACAGTCACACACAATAATAAAATAATAATATAAAAGATGCGGGGTATCACAAGAAGCCTCCAGTTGCGCATGTTCCTGTTGGATTTAGTAACCCTGTTTGCCTCTATTGTAAGCAGATTGGTCACTTTGCTCGTGCCTATCCTAAGAAGCCAATTCAACAGTTGGCTCCTACAGTGAAGAGTACTTCTGTCCTCCTTCTGGAAGAGTATTCAATATATATGGTATTGAACAGGATGCGAATCAAGAAGTGGTTACAGGTACTTTAATTGTTGCTTTTATTCCTGCATTTGTCTTATTTGATACGGGAGCATCCCATTCATTCATATCATCTGCATTCATCAAGAAGACTGATTTAGAACCTAAGAATTTATCTAGTTGTTTATTGATTTGTACCCCAACTGGACCTGTTGTGAAACAAGATAAAGGATTAGTTAAGTGTCCTATTTTGATTGGTGGAAAGAATTTGGAAGCCAATTTGGTACTTTTGGATATGAAGGATTTTGATATCATTTGGGTATTGATTGGTTGACTACCCATAATGCGGTAATTCTTTGTTCTTCAAAGAGAATTCAATTTTGGATTAGTGGAAGTTCAATTTTTGAATTCCAAGGCGAAAGGAAGAATTTGTAAGAAGACATTGTCTGCACTAATGCAAGTCTATGCATTAGTAGAAGGAATGCCATATGAAGGAAAGGTTAAGGAAGGAAAGAAAGTAGAGGAAGTTAGCATTGTATGTGACTTTGTTGATGTCTTTCCGGAGGATCTGTCAGGTGTACCACCTGATAGAGAAGTGGAATTTTCAATTGATCTAATCCCTGGTGCTGCCCCGGTATCTAAGGCTCCATATAGAATGGCTCCTATTGAGTTGGTAGACTTGCAAAAGCAGTTGAAAGAACTCTTAGATAGAAGTTTCATTCAACCTAGTGTATCACCTTGGGGAGCCCCAGTCTTGTTTGTCAAGAAGAAGGATGGTAGTATGCGTCTGTGCATTGATTACCGTGAGTTGAACAAGCTGACCATTAAGAATAGATACCCGCTGCCCAGAATTGATGATCTTTTTGATTAGTTGAAGGGTGCAGTAGTATTCTCGAAGATTGATTTGAGGTCTAGATATCACCAATTGAAAGTGAAGTCAAGTGATATTCTCAAGACGGCCTTTAGAACAAGGTATGGTCATTATGAGTTTAGAGTTATGCCTTTCGGTTTGACTAATGCTCCTACTGTGTTCATGGACCTCATGAACCGAGTATTTCATGATGTGCTTGATAAATTTGTGATAGTCTTCATCGATGATATCTTGATTTACTGGAAGAATGAAGAAGAGCATGCAAGGCATCTAGATTTCACCTTGCAAAGACTAAGAGAAAAGAAGCTTTATGCTAAGTTTAGCAAGTGTGATTTCTGGCTTAAGAGAGTAGTATTCCTCGGCCATGTGGTTTCAGCTGAAGGTATTCGTGTTGATCCCGAAAAGGTACAAGCGGTTGTTGATTGGGAAAGACCAAAGACTGTGACAGAAATAAGAAGTTTCCTTGGTTTGGTAGGCTACTACAGAAGGTTTATTGAGAAATTTTCTAGGTTGGCTGCTCCTATGACTAAGCTGACTAGAAAGGAAGAGAAGTTTGTTTGGTCCGACGCGTGTGAGAAGAATTTCAAAGATTTGAAGGATAGATTGACAAGTGCCTCGGTTTTGACTATACCTGATAGTTCCGGCGGTTTGACAGTCTACACCGATGCGTTGAAGATTGGTTTGGGTTACGTTCTGATGTGACATGGTAAGGTCGTAGCCTATGCCTCTCGACAACTAAAAGATTATGAGTGGAATTACCCCACTCACGATTTAGAGTTTGCCGTTGTTGTCTTCGCTTTGAAGATTTGGAGACGTTACCTCTATGGTGAGAAAATTGCTATTTTCACGGATCATAAAAGTTTGAAATACTTCTTTACCCAAAAGGAGTTAAATATGAGACAAAGAAGATGGTTGGAATTGGTCTCTGATTATGACTGTGACATTCAGTATCACCCTGGTAAGGCGAATGTGGTTGTTGATGCTATTAGCAGGAAAAGTTAGAAGAAAGTATTGGACTTAAATGCTCTGAGTCAACCTCTGTTGTCTTCAATTTTGGTTTTTTGTTTGGAAGTTGTCCCTGAAGGTTCGAAAGTTGTTTTGTCTACTATGACAGCAAGATCCACCCTTAGAGACAGAATTGTTGCTCTGCAAGCTTCTGATAAGGAATTTAAGGAAAAGATTTAGAAGATTTCTTCGAATCTTGATTTAGACCCTGACTTTGGTATATCTTTGGATGGTGCCCTATTGTTTAGAGGCAGACTTTGTGTGCCAGCTAATGAAGAAATTAAGAAAGAGATATTGAAGGAAGCACACCAGAGAACATTTTTGGTGGATTGGTTTGAAGGCCAATGTTGATGATTTTGTTGCCAAGTGTGAGACTTGCTAGCGTGTGAAGGCCGTTCATCAACCCCCATTTGGATTACTTCAGCCTCTCCCTATTCCTAGTTGGAAGTGGGAAGATATCTCTATGGACTTGGTGACTAGCTTACCTCGGACAAGTAAAGGTAATGACACTGTATGGGTAATTGTTGATAGGTTGACCAAATCAGCCCATTTCATTCCTATGAAGATCACTCATACTTTGGATAAGCTAGCTCAGCTATATGTGGATAATGTAGTTTGTCTGCACGGAGTGCCAGTGAGTATTGTTTCTGATCGTGATCCTAGCTTCACTTCAAGGTTTTGGAACAGTTTGCAAAATGCCTTGGGAACCCAATTGAACTTCAGTACAACTCATCATCCACAGTCTAATGGACAATCTAAGCAGACAATTCAAACATTGGAAGATATGCTTAGATCTTGTGTAGTGGATATGGGTGGAAATTGGGATGAACACCTAGCTTTGGTTGAGTTTCCCTATAACAACAGTTATCAAGCAACAATAGGCATGGCTCCATTAAAGGCTTTGTATGGTAATACTTGTAGGACACCCTTGTATTGGACTGAGACTAGTGAAAGAAAAGTCTTAGGCCCGGAGATGATTGAAGCTACAAGTGCAATGGTCGACATGATAAGAGAAAGGATTAAGTCTGCTCAGTCAAGACAGAAATCCTATGCTGATAAAAGAAGGACCGATTTGGAATTCCAAATTGGGGAGAAAGTTTTCTTGAAGGTTTCACCTATGAAGGGTGTGATGAGATTCAATGTCAAAGGAAAGCTAAGCCCTCGTTACATTGGACCCTTTGAGATTCTGGAAAAAGTTGGATCGGTTGCGTATCATTTGGCTTTGCCTCCATCTCTTGCTGCAGTGCATAATGTGTTTCATGTTTCGATGCTTCGGAAATACATTGAGAATCCGGAACACATATTACAGCAAGCGCCCGAAGGACTTAGTGCTGATCTTACCTATGATGAAGACTGTTGTAACTAATATATCCATTACAGATTTATACCGGTCAAACCAACCTCAGCCGGGTTCGATTGAGAGATAAAGGCAAGATGATCAAAGACGTCCAAAAGGAGCGATGATCTGATGGTCATAATTGAAAGAATATTATAAGCGGGAAAGCCAGTATAAAAGCAAGGGAAGGATCCGTAGGAAGGTAAGTCTCTGCAATCAGCCAAAACTCTAAGCTCACTCTGATTGAACTCCATTACTAGCATTTTAGAAGCTCCGTAGAGTTCTGTAAACACCATCGACACTATACTAACTAGACCGTCGGAGACGAGACGCCGATCAAGACGATCGGCTCCGTTTCTTACTGTAATTCAGTTTCTTTCAGGAGTGAGAGGTTGATTGATCGAAGAGCAAACCAGATCGAATCAGATCTGAGGAGTTCGGTGCGAGAAACTTCGGTTCAAGGCGATCGGCAGAAATAGCACCAACATTTGGCGCCGTCTGTGGGAAACAAGTCAGAACAGAAGCTATGGCTCAATCACCTGAGCGAGAGGAGGAATTACCGATAGAAATGGCGGAAACAAGCCAGAGGGAGCCAAGGAGAGTAAATCCAAAAAGAAGAACGAGAGAAGTGGTTCCGATGCCGCAAATTCCAGTGATGCAAACTCGACAAAGGCAGAGAATGCTGGAGGATCATTCTCCACCTCATCCAACTGATCAGTTTGAAAGACAAGAGAAACAATTAGCAGATACATTGGCGACATCTCGTCCAGAGTTAGATCCAAATCTGATCGCTGAGCGATTTGAGAGCATGCATCATCAAATACTGGAGACACAAAATCTGATGAGGACTTTCATCAAGCATGATCATACTGTTGTTCTTATAATTTCTTTATAATTATATTACTGATGTAAGTAATGTAACTACAATAGGACTTGTTCATGTAATTCATTTATTATTTTGATCATGTATGAATGGTTATTTCCCTATGTATTGATTTGTCAGTTGTGCTTGTAAATGACTCATTTGGAATGTGATTGCTTAAGTATAATTAGGGAATGGGGAATGTCCTTTTGATATTTCTGTGTGTGGACATCAATGGAGGTGGTATGGGACGCTTTCCAATGATGCCCCTTGACTCTTCCCGGATTATTGGTTGACATACCTAGGGCTTGTCTAGCATTGTTTGGCTAGGATTACCCTATTATATCAGACCCGATTCGGAAGCGTATTGAGACTGAGTAACTCATGGCAGCAATGGGGATTTGTGGGTGCTCAAGACCAATAACCAACCCATGAGAGGACATGAATCACATTGTGGGGGCCATTCATTAGTAGGGTTATAGTAATAGACTTGGGCTCATGGGCACTCAAGACCAATAACCAACCCGTGAGAGGACATAAGAGCTTCCCGTTTACTATTTGTGGATGACCAATAGGGTTGATGAGTCCATAGTCCAAGTTGGTGGTAGCCATAGGATACGCTGACTCTAGTGAGAAGGATACCCGAAAGGATTGCGAGAGGCGATGAATGGAAGTATCTAACTCTGACTTGATATAACTGTCACACCCTCCCAGCCGGTACCCTATCTGGCATACCCGAGAGTGTGATCCACAGCCCGAAGATCAGGTATCGAGTGATCAACCTCCCACATAAACAATAACATAATCATGAACAATCATAACAAGAGTGCGGAAGATAAATCATAGATCCAATAAAGAAAGAATGAATCATAAATGAATCAGAATAATAGATATAATCAGAGTATCAAACAGATAAGTAAAGTGAGGCAAAAATCCCACTTTACAACCAGCGGAAAAGTAGCTCTAAAGAAAATAAACTAAATAAAATCTAATCCCAGTAGCTAGTACATTGGGTAACTAAATTGTTCTCCACTTTATAGACAACATCCTTGTAAGTGTAAATCTCATAAATGGCACAAGGACGCTTCCACTCAATGGTCGGACTAAGCATCGTACGGAGCATAACCACTCGCGGGATCTTCGGAGTAATTGTGGTAACCGCAATCACCTTCCCCGGAGATATGCCTCTTCGCCTTGCGCTTCTTCATAGGGACCGTCATAGTACTCAAGACTGGCAGGATAGTCTAACAACATTGTACAATAAAGGAATGAGTTTCAAAGAAACTCGGTAAGGCGTTAAAAATCCATAATAACATAAATGGCAGGATTCCGTAACAAACATAAATGCAATATGATATGAGACAAGCAATGAATGAATGAATCTAACTCTATGTATGCTGGTCTCTATTGCGCAGACATGCTTTAAGTCATAGCACCGTACTTCTTTAGGAAAGTCCACTCACATCCTCAACCATTTAAGATATCTTGGATTCTCTCACGGATCATTTCACCGGTCTTGAGCAGCCGATTGGTAATGGGTCCTTCATCCCTCAGACAAACCTTGGCAGGGGGTTAAGTCAACACACTCTCTCACAACCATTTGGTATAAGTACCGGCGCATGTCGTGGTAAAACCTAGCCAAATGCAAGTCTTCTACTTAGTTACATCAAGTCAGATCCAGATACGTCCATTCCTCGTCCCCCGACGATCCTTTCCGGTATCCTTCACACTAGAGTCCTCATAGTCCCCGACTACGGACTCACCAACCCTATTGATCATCCACATATGGTAAACGGGAAGCTCTCACGTCCTCTCACGGGTTGGTTACCGGTCTTAAGCGCCCGTGAGCCCAAGTCTAACCATATGCAACCCTACCAATAAATGGCCCCCACAATGTGATTCCCGTCCTCTCACGGGTTGGTTACCGGTCTTGAGCGCCCATGAATCCCCATTGCTACCACGGGTCGTTCGGTCTCAATACCCCTCCGATTAGGGTCCGACATAACAGACATCCTAGCCAAACACTACTAGACAATCCTAGATATGTCATCCAACAGCTTTAGGAAGGTGTCCAGAGGGCATCTCCGGAAACATCCCATAATATTCCCGTAGTAGTCCAAGAACAGAAGTGTCAAAAGGACACCTCTCCTTTCCAAACCATACTTAAGCATACACATGCATCAATTCATATCATCACATATATGGTAACTTCATATATGGAAAGAAATCAATAATTACAATCACTTTTATAACATTGGTAAGTAAATCATACATGAATCAATTTAATATGAATAAGTAATGCTACCGTAATCAAAGTTATGCAACAGTAGTATATCATTGTAAGAATCTAATTTAGGAATCATATCTATGATATTCAAATATAGAAACTAGATTCATGCTATCTATGTAATTAAGGAAATAACCATCCTTACCTTTTATAACTCGCAAAGGAATCCTAAGAAATCAAGTAAGATCTCGGCAAACTTGAGAAGAAGGTCCTAAACAAGTATATACAACATATTAGGAAAGATCCCTAACAGAAAAGATACCAAAACATCCAACATAGACCAATTCTCGAGTTGCCGTACTCATTGGTCGAGTGGATTGGTCGACTGGTCCAACGACCAATCAATCGACCAATGCAGACAGAGCCTAAAAAAACAGAGTTTTAAGATATGAAATCCGAATTTGGTGGTTCAAAAGGGTACTAATCAAGGGGTAGACTACATCAGTAGTATTCTAACATATAGGGGACCTCAAAACACTAATCCAATCAAGATATCAAGATCCAAATTAGGAAACAAAAAGTTACCATAATTAAATCAACCATGGATCTTGATGAATTTGAAATAGAAAACAAAGACAAGAACAATAGGAGGATAGATCTTTGCTTCAGGTAATGGTATCATGAAAACATACTTAGATCTTCATGGAATAAGGCTTAGAAGCATAAATCTAAATAAGGAAATAAAACCTACCATATATGTAACTACCATGCATCATGAAGAACACATAGTAAGGTAGAAGAGAACAACTAGAGATTTATAGATTATGGATCATGGAAGGAAAACACAAGAATTAACTACTAACATGATCAACATAGAAGATCCAAAGAGATCGGAATTCAGATTAGAAGTTTAACAAAGATTAGATCATGGTTTGATCATGATTCCTTCAAAAGCTTGCAATGATCATGGTTAAGATCATTGTTCTAGCCTCAAATCCTTAGGATGATCATGAGAACATGTTCAGAGATGTTTGCAACAGAGAATGCAGCATCTCTTCTACTGTCTCAACTCAAAAAGGAAAGAAAAACAAAGATGGAGGAGAAGAAGAGAGAGTAGACATACCTTTTGATGCAAAAAGAAGAGTTTCGACGAAGATCCGTCAAGAAAACACCAAGGATGCAAGAGAGATGACTTGCAGAGGTCTTTGGTCTGCTCCAGAGAGTTTGGAGGCAGCAAATACGAAGTGGACTCGAGATTGGACTTAAATAGAGCAAGAACAACCTAATTGCCAAAGACAAGACTCATTGGTCGAGTGGATTGGTCGATCGGCCCAGCCGACCAATCACCGACCAATGCCGACAAAGAAGACCAAAACAGGGAATTGAAGGTCCAGATCAAATCCAATCCTAAAGGGGTTTTGCACACAAGTCAAGTGACTTACCTAATAGGTAGAAATGCCTTCAAACCAAGATAGAGAGCACTCCAAGTCCATCAACTAATCAGATCTTCATCAGGATTCAGCTTCCATAAATAGAACCTCATCATCAACTTTCATGGATTCAAAGCCGACACCAAGTCCTCTACTGGGATGGCCCAAAGCTGACTTCTTACTTTACTTCGGGTCATCGGACCTACAAATAACAAGGTTTCCGGGTCAAGGTTAGGGCTGGGTTTTACATTCTCCCCCCTTAAAGAAATTTCGTCCCCGAAATTGAAAGCGTACTCGTGCTTCCAAAGAGGTAAGGAAACTTCTCCTTCATATCTTCTTCCTTCTCCCAAGAAGCTTCTTCAGGGGTATGGTTCTTCCACCGAATCTTCACCAAAGGAATGGTGCGATTCCGCAGCGCTTGTCCTTCCTATCCAAGATTTCGGCCGGTTCTTCATCATAGGTCAAATCAGCACTAAGTCCTTCAGTGGCTTGCCGCAAAATGTGTTCCGGATTCTCTATGTATTTTCGGAGCATCGAAATATGAAACACATTGTGCACACCAGCAAGAGGCGGAGGTAATGCTAATCGATACGCAACAGTCCAACCTTTTCCAAAATCTCGAAAGGTCCAATGTAACGAGGGCTAAGCTTTCCCTTAACATTGAATCTCATCACACCCTTCATTGGTGAGACCTTCGTAAAGACTTTCTCTCCAACTTGAAATTCCAAATCGGTCCTTCTCTTATCAAGATAAGATTTCTCTGTCTCGATCAAGGCACTTAATCCTTTCTCTTATCATATCTACCATAGCACTTGTAGCTTCAATCATCTCAGACCTAAGACTTTTCTTTCACCTGCCTCACCAAAGACAAAGGTGTCCTACAAGTACCGCCATACAAAGCCTTGAATGGAGCCATGCCTATTGTTGCTTGATAACCGTTGTTATAGGCAAACTCAACCAAAGCTAGGTGTTCATCCCAATTACCACCCATATCCACCACACAAGATCCGAGCATGTCTTCCAATGTCCGAATTGTCCGCTCGCATTGTCCATCGACCGTGGATGATGAGCTGTACTCAAGTTCAATTGGGTTCCCAAGGCCTTCTCGCAAACTATTCCAAAACCTTGAGGTGAACCTAGGATCACGATCCGAAACAATACTCAATGGCACACCATGCAGACGAACCACATTATCCACATAAAGCCTTGCTAGCTTATCCAGTAGTATGAGTGATCTTCATAGGAATGAAATGGGCTGATTTGGTCAACCTATCAACAATCACCCACACAAGTGTCATTGCCTTTACTTGTCCGAGGCAAGCTAGTCACAAAGTCCATGGAGATATCCTCCCACTTCCAACTAGGAATAGGAAGAGGCTGAAGTAATCCAGATGGAGGTTGTCGAACGGCTTTCACACGTTGGCAAGTCTCACACTTGGCAACAAAATCATCAACATCCGCCTTTAGACCAATCCACCAAAAATGTTCCTTCAAGTCCTTGTACATCTTGGTGCTTCCCGGTGTACAAGAAAGACCGACCGGTGTGCTTCCTTCAATATTTCTTTCTTAACTTCTTCGCTTGCGGTGCACACACACAGCCTTCCTCTAAACAACAAAGCACCATCCATGGATATACCAAAGTCGGGGTCCGACTCAGATTCGAAGAAATCTTCTCAACTTTGATCAAAAACTCTTGATCGTAACTCGCAGAGCAACAATCTTATCTCTAAGACCAGATCTTGCCGTCATGGCGTAAAGAATAAAATCAGAATTCTCATGAACGATTTCCAAATCAAAACCCTCAATAGAAGACCACAATGGTAAACTCAAAGCATTCAAATCCAAAGTCTTCTTCTGGTTCTTCCTACTAAGAGCATCAGCAACAACATTTGCTTTCCCAGGATGATACCGAATATCACAATCATAATCGGAGACTAGTTCCAACCATCTCCTTTGTCTCATGTTCAACTCCTTTTGGGTAAAGAAGTATTTCAAACTCTTATGATCCGTGAAAATGGCAATCTTCTCACCGTAAAGATAATGTCTCCAAATCTTCAAAGCAAAGACAACGGCGGCAAGTTCTAGATCGTGAGTGGGGTAATTCCGCTCATAATCCTTCAATTGCCGAGAAGCATAGGCTACGACCTTGCCATGTTGCATCAAGACACAACCCAAACCAATCTTTGACGCATCGGTATAAACCGTCATACCACCGGAACTATCGTGTATAGTCAAAACCGGGGCACTTGTCAATCTATCTTTCAACTCTTGGAAATTCTTCTCACAAAGCGCCGACCAAACAAACTTCTCTTCTTTCCCCGGTCAACTTAGTCATAGGAGCAGCCAACCGAGAAAAGTTCTCAATAAACCTTCGGTAGTAACCCGCCAATCCAAGAAAACTTCTTATTTCCGTTATCGACTTCGGTCTCTCCCAATCAGCCACAGCTTGGACCTTTTCAGATCGACACGAATACCTTCGGCTGAAACTACATGACCAAGGAATACCACTCTCTTAAGCCATAAATCACACTTGCTAAACTTAGCGAACAACTTCTTTTCTCGCAACCTTTGCAAAGTGAAACTTAGATGACTCGCATGCTCTTCTTCGCTCTTCGAATAGATCAAGATGTCATCAATGAAAACAATCACAAACTTATCAAGCACATCATGAAATACTCGGTTCATGAGGTCCATGAACACCGCAGAGCATTGGTCAATCCGAAGGGCATGACTCTAAACTCGTAGTGACCATACCGCGTTCGGAAAGCTGTCTTGAAGATATCACTAGACTTCACTTTCAATTGGTGATATCCGGACCTTAAGTCAATCTTTGAGAACACAACCGCACCCTTCAACCGATCGAAGAGATCATCGATTCTCGGGCAGCGGATATCTATTCTTGATAGTCAACTTATTCAACTCACGGTAGTCGATGCACAAGCGCATACTACCGTCTTTCTTCTTGACGAACAAGACCGGAGCTCCCCAAGGTGACACACTAGGCTGCACGAAACCTCTATCTATGAGCTCATTCAACTGATTTTGCAACTCTTTCAACTCAGCAGGAGCCATCCCGTACGGAGCTTTAGATACCGGAGCAGCACCAGGGACGAGATCAATAGAGAATTCGACATCTCTCGTCCGGGAGGCACTCCCGATAGATCATCGTGGAAGACATCAACAAAGTCGCAGCACAACTCGACTTCATCGACTCTTTTCTCCACTATACCCTTGCCTTCGCATGAAGCATCATCCACTAGGGCATAGACTTGCATCAAGGCAGATAAAGACCTTCTTACAAACCCTTCTCTTTTCACCCCGAAATTCAAAGACCGGACTTCCACAAATATGGAACTGAATCTTCTTTGAGGAACAAAGGAACACAGCCTTGTGGGCCGTCAACCAATCAATTCCCAAAATAACATCGAAGTCCTTCATGTCAAGAATCACAAAATTGGCTTCCAAGTTCTTCTCACCAATCAACACAGACATTTAGATAACCCCTTATCTAGTTTCACAACAGACCAGTAGGTGTACTAATCAATAAACAACTAGACAACTTCTCGTGGCTTAGGTTAGTCTTCTTGATGAATGCAGATGACATGAACGAATGAGATGCACCCGTATCAAATAAGACAAATGCGAAATAGAAGCGACTAACAATGTACCCGTAATCACATCATGGCTTGGATCCCGCTCAAAGACCGGAAATACTGAAAACTCTACCAGAGGGAGGAGCAGGAGCACTCTTCACCACCGGGGCAGGCTGCTGGGCAAGGCCGCGCTTCGGACACGCACGAGCAAAATGACCAGCTTGCTTGCGTAGAAGAAGCAAACAGGATTGCCGGATCCAACAGGGGTGGCTGCAACAGAGGGCTTCCGAACAAAAGGCCTTGCACTTGCACTTGCACTTGCACTTGCCTGCGGTGGTCGGTTTCCGCCATACCGTCTAAACCGGCCGGGCTGCCGAAAACCCGTGTTCCGACCTACACTCTTAGCCCGAAAGGTAGGAGTGGGGTAGGGTGTAGGTCTCACAAAACGACGGTCATTACGATCCACCAAACCAGAATTCCTTGATCGCCAAGGCTTTTGCACACGAGCACTTTCCTTCTCTCGTTTCTTCCAACTTCTTCGAGTTCTCGCACCACTTGAGCATAGCTCACTATAGGCCGGACTCGTGAGGTAAGCTTTAATGGCAGGACGCAGCCCTTTGAAGAACTTCTTTGCTTTGGCGAGGTCTTCCTTCAAAGAATCTGGAGCAAAGAAATGAAGCTCCTCGAACTTCCGTTGGTACTCCAACACAGACAGAGTTCCTTGAGTCGAATCATAAACTCAGCTTCCTTCGCATCCTTCACCGCCTCGGGAAAGTAGTTCATACAAAAAGCCTCTTTGAATAACTCCCAAGTTACAACTCCCGCATGCAAACCTTCCAAAACAGACGAGTGGAGATCCACCATGCATCAGCCTTCTTGTTGCAACTTCTGCTCAAAGAAACAAAATCTTCTCGAGCTTCCGAGCATTGCAGATGTCGGAAAGCCTTCTCCAACTCACGAAGCCACTTGTTAGGAAACAAGGGGTCCTTGGTAACTCCAAGAAAAGTGGGTACTTGCATCTTCGTAAAACTCTCCATCAAAGTAGTATGAGGAGTTCCAAATAAAACCTCCCGCATTCAGGATCTGCGGCATGAGGATTCACATTAGCACCAGCCCGGGTCTCATTATGCAGAGTCATGAAACCCACCAACATCCGGTTGAACCGAGCCGCTTGTCGCCGCATCATATTGCCCATAATATTGGCAATATCTCCCAAACTTCCAACATTCGGGGCACCAGGGATCTCATGGGTACCCCGATCAACATTTGGTATCCCACCACCTCCATGAGGTACTTCACCACCTCCCCGAGGTACTTCACCACCTCCATGACCACCGGATTCACCACGCCCACTTCTCGTAGTAACCATTCTCGCAAAACCGAGAACATCAAAATACCGAATTTCGAAGATTCAACATAAACCACAAGTCCAAATGATTTGAAAACTTAAATCATGCTCAAATATATCCATATAGTCATCAAACAATATTCCATAAGGCAAAAATCACATTTTCCAAAAATTCAACAGCAAATGAGGTCTCCGTGACCATTGGTCGAGTGATTGGTCGAGCGACCCAACCGACCAATGAGTCGACCAATGCATGTAATGCGAAAATTCGCATTATAAGCCTCATTTCCACATTCCAACCTCATTCTAACTTCTTCCAAAGGTGAGAGAGCTCTAGGGAAAATCTCCAAGAGTTCCCACAAGTGTTCTTGAGGTGATTTAGTGCTTCAACAACAACACCACAACACACCATCTTCACAAACAAGGTAAACCTCTTAATCTTCCTTCCATTTTCATCTTCTCATGCTTGCATTTCAATAAAACCATGCTTTACTTGTATCCAATGCTAGAAATCATGCTTAGGAATGCTTAGAAACATATTCCTTAGGTTTTAAACACAATGCCATGCATAGACAACAAGTTTTAACACATTGGTGCTCATCTCGCAAAGTTTTATACCGAAATCGATATCTTTAGAAAAATTTCGTTTTCTCTCAAATCGCTTGAAATTTTCGCACGAGATCAAATGCTACATGCTCAAGATGACATTGTAGATAGGTCCATACAATTTGATTTAACCAATTTCAACTTTTCAAAAATCCAATTTTGACCTAAATTGCAAAATCCCCAAATTTCCTTCTTGCTGAATTTTTCGCTTTAATCCAAGTTTTCGATCGATTTTCATCAAACAAACTTCATAGACATGAAATTCCAAGTATTGCGCACATGCTAGTATGTTCAAATCAAATTTCCCCCAAATTTGAAATTTTCCGAAAAATTACGAAAATACCCTTTTGGCTCAAATCTTAAAATAGCACTAATTGGAATTGTCTCTTGTCTCTTTCACGGATACACTATGCAAAGGGGAGGGCGAGGACGAGGTAGAGGTCGTGGTCGCATCGTAGGTGCTCTTAGGGGCAGAGGTCGGGTTCCTTCCGAGCCTAGACAGGAGGTTAGGAGACCAGTACATGTTTGACACACCTCAGCCGAGTTCCCCGTACGAGGCCTACTTCAGCCATCGCAATATCGAGATGGGACGTCTACTTCACTTACGCCAGCTCGTAGCCTTTAGGATTCGGCAGAGGTTCGACACATTGCAAAGGACTCATCTCTTCACCGAGGATCTACCGGTATACCCGGAACTAGTGAGGTTGTTCTTCAAAGAACCTTACTTACACAGAGGAGGCTCGAGGCCAAGGACATCCACTTAGACTTGTCCTCGGGAGCAGTGGTCTTCCGCACTCAGATTCGCTTCTCTACCCGGACACCGGGCTGAGATCTTGCAGGTTCCTTACTATCCACAAGCAGTGTGTGTGGATACCCGCAGGAGCGGATCCGGACAGCCATCCGATGCCGTACGAGCTTCGCGAGATATGCTCTACGCTATGGGATAGCCGTCGATGCTTCACTCCGTGGACTAGCGGACGGATGACGGGTTCTCGCACGGATTATCGGTCGCATAGTCGGCCGAAACATCATGCCGAAAGCCGGACATCACCATCGGGTCACAAGATGGAGGCCTTAGTCATCTACCGCATCTACATGGGCTTCGAGATCGATCTCTCCTACATCATTCAGCAGGTCATGCCGGACTTAGTTCTCGCGGCCTAGCATGCGGAACCTTTGCTATGGGAGGCTACCGACCTTGATCTTCGTGCATTTCGGGGTGAGTTTCGAGGATACACCAAAGTGGACACTAGATCACAGGGATACCCTATTGGGACTCGGACCATTCGTCGATGAGACTACAGCAGCCGAGAGAGTCTCCCGGTCCGGAGGGTGAGGATGATGATGAATCGCAGGATGAGGATCAGGTGGATCGTAGGATGGAGGAGAGGATATCGGTCCCGATAGTGATGATCAGGCCGGAGATGATGCGGATATGCGCGAGGCTGAGCCTCGTGCATCACGAGTTTCCTTCATCACACTTCGAGGTAGGTGGCCCTTCACATGCAGCTCCGGAGACTTCAGATCTTGGAGCACAGATGAGATCGATGACTTCCATGCTAGAGAGAATGGAGGTCGACAGAGCAGATGTACGAGAGGATGGAGTCACGACAGGATAGGATAGAGCATCGGTGACTCAGCCTAGCGAGAGGAGTTCAGGAGCATACAGAGATCGGAGCAGATCACCTAGATAGACCGTACCTTAGGATTTCCATTTATGCATTTCAGATGTAATCGTTGTAAAAACCTTTGAAATTAATGAAGTTCATTTTGTTTCTCTTTAATTATTGTATGTTATGCACCTTTCTTTTCCTTGCATTAGTGACATTTGTTCAAGTATAATTATGGTATGTTATTCGGAAATGTTCTCGTTACGCTTCAAAGGTCAAGTTTCTAATTCAAGGTTCTATTATTCACTTCTAAGAGTAGAAGAGTCATTTCAGATCAATGACTCAGGAATGTTCAGTTGTTGTCTTTTGTGGTTAGGATCTCCTCGAACCTTGGGCTCCGATACCAATCATCACGCCCTCCCAGCCGGTACCCTATCCGGCATACCCGAGAGTGTGATCCACAGCCCGAAGATCAGGTATCGAGTGATCAACCTCCCACATAAACAATAACATAATCATGAACAATCATAACAAGAGTGCGGAAGATAAATCATAGATCCAATAAAGAAAGAATGAATCATAAATGAATCGAATAATAGATATAATCGTAGTATCAAACAGATAAGTAAAGTGAGGCAAAAATCCCACTTTACAACCAGCGGAAAAGTAGCTCTAAAGAAAATAAACTAGACAAAATCTAATCCCAAAGAGCTAGTACATTGGGTAACTAAATTGTTCTCCACTTTATAGACAACATCCTTGTAAGTGTAAATCTCATAAATGGCACAAGGACGCTTCCACTCAATGGTCGGACTAAGCATCGTACGGAGCATAACCACTCGCGGGATCTTCGTAGTAATTGTGGTAACCGCAATCACCTTCCCCGGAGATATGCCTCTTCGCCTTGCGCTTCTTCATAGGGACCGTCATAGTACTCAGCACTGCAGGATAGTCTAACAACATTGTACAATAAAGGAATGAGTTTCAAAGAAACTCAAGAAGGCGCTTAAAAATCCATAATAACATAAATGGCAGGATTCCGGAACAAACATAAATGCAATATGATATGAGACAAGCAATGAATGAATGAATCTAACTCTATGTATGCTGGTCTCTATTGGCGTACATGCTTTAAGTCATAGCACCGTACTTCTTTAGGAAAGTCCACTCACATCCTCAACCATTTAAGATATCTTGGATTCTCTCACGGATCATTTCACCGGTCTTGAGCAGCCGATTGGTAATGGGTCCTTCATCCCTCAGGACAAACCTTGGCAGGGGGTTAAGTCAACACACTCTCTCACAACCATTTGGTATAAGTACTGGCGCATGTCGTGGTAAAACCTAGCCAAATGCAAGTCTTCTACTTAGTTACATCAAGTCGAGATCCAGATACGTCCATTCCTCGTCCCCGACGATCCTTTCCGGTATCCTTCACACTAGAGTCCTCATAGTCCCTGACTACGGACTCACCAACCCTATTGATCATCCACATATGGTAAACGGGAAGCTCTCACGTCCTCTCACGGGTTGGTTACCGGTCTTAAGCGCCCGTGAGCCCAAGTCTAACCATATGCAACCCTACCAATAAATGGCCCCCACAATGTGATTCCCTGTCCTCTCACGGGTTGGTTACCGGTCTTGAGCGCCCATGAATCCCCATTGCTACCACGGGTCGTTCGGTCTCAATACCCCTCCGATTAGGGTCCGACATAACAGGACATCCTAGCCAAACACTACTAGACAATCCTAGATATGTCATCCAACAGTTTAGGAAGGTGTCCAGAGGGCATCTCCGGAAACATCCCATAATATTCCCGTAGTAGTCCAAGGACAGAAGTGTCAAAAGGACACCTCTCCTTTCCAAACCATACTTAAGCATACACATGCATCAATTCATATCATCACATATATGGTAACTTCATATATGGAAAGAAATCAATAATTACAATCACTTTTATAACATTGGTAAGTAAATCATACATGAATCAATTTAATATGAATAAGTAATGCTACTGTAATCAAAGTTATGCAACAGTAGTATATCATTGTAAGAATCTAATTTAGGAATCATATCTATGATATTCAAATATAGAAACTAGATTCATGCTATCTATGTAATTAAGGAAATAACCATCCTTACCTTTTATAACTCGCAAAGGAATCCTAAGAAATCAAGTAAGATCTCGGCAAACTTGAGAAGAAGGTCCTAAACAAGTATACACAACATATTAGGAAAGATCCCTAACAGAAAAGATACCAAAACATCCAACATAGACCAATTCTGGAGTTGCTGTACTCATTGGTCGAGTGGATTGGTCGACTGGTCCAGTCGACCAATCAGTCGACCAATGCAGACAGTAGCCTATAAAATCAGAGTTTTAAGATATGAAATCCGAATTTGGTGGTTCAAAAGGGTACTAATCAAGGGGTAGACTACATCAGTAGTATTCTAACATATAGGGGACCTCAAAACACTAATCCAATCAAGATATCAAGATCCAAATTAGGAAACAAAAAGTTACCATAATTAAATCAACCATGGATCTTGATGAATTTGAAATAGAAAACAAAGACAAGAACAATAGGAGGATAGATCTTTGCTTCAGGTAATGGTATCATGAAAACATACTTAGATCTTCATGGAATAAGGCTTAGAAGCATAAATCTAAATAAGGAAATAAAACCTACCATATATGTAACTACCATGCATCATGAAGAACACATAGTAAGGTAGAAGAGAACAACTAGAGATTTATAGATTATGGATCATGGAAAGAAAACACAGTAATTAACTACTAACATGATCAATAAAGAAGATCAAAAGAGATCAGAATTCAAATCAGAAGTTTAACAAGATTAGATCATGGTTTGATCATGATTCCTTCAAAAGCTTGCAATGATCATGGTTAAGATCATTGTTCTAGCCTCAAATCCTTAGGATGATCATGTGAACATGTTCAGAGATGTTTGCAACAGAGAATGCAGCATCTCTTCTACTGTCTCAACTCAAAAAGGAAAGAAAAACAAAGATGGAGGAGAAGAAGAGAGAGTAGACATACCTTTTGATGCAAAAAGAAGAGTTTCGACGAAGATCCGTCAAGAAAACACCAAGGATGCAAGAGAGATGACTTGCAGAGGTCTTTGGTTCGTTCCAGAGAGTTTGGAGGCAGCAAATACGAAGTGGACTCGAGATTGGACTTAAATAGAGAAAGAACAACCTAATTGCCAAAGACAGCACTCATTGGTCGAGTGGATTGGTCGACTGGCCCAGTCGACCAATCAGTCGACCAATGCTGACAGCAAGACCAAAACAGGGAATTGAAGGTCCAGATCAAATCCAATCCTAAAGGGGTTTTGCACACAAGTCAAGTGACTTACCTAATAGGTAGAAATGCCTTCAAACCAAGATAGAGAGCACTCCAAGTCCATCAACTAATCAGATCTTCATCAGGATTCAGTTTCCATAAATAGAACCTCATCATCAACTTTCATGGATTCAAAGCCAGACACCAAGTCCTCTACTGGGATGGCCCAAAGCTGACTTCTTACTTTACTTCGGGTCATCGGACCTACAAATAACAAGGTTTCCGGGTCAAGGTTAGGGCTGGGTTTTACAATAACTAAGTAGAAGATTTGCATTGGGCTAAGTTTAACCTTGACATGCACCAATACTAAACCAATATTGATGTGAGAGAGCGGTGACCTAAACCCCAACCATGGAATGTCTGAGAGGGATGCAGGACCCAATTACCACCGAAGAACCCAAGATACCGAGCTGATTGAGGGAGAGTGATTTGAGACCTACCCAGAGGAGTATGGTGCTATGAATTAAAGCATGTCTGCCAATAGAGACAAGCATACATAGAGTTAGAATCATACTTGCATGTATGTTTCATATCATGTTGCATCATTTATGTTTTGCTGTCATGCTATATTGTGTTATTGTAGAATGAACTACCTTGCTGAGTTCTTTTGAACTCACTCCTTTTTGCAACAACTTTGTTTGATCCGTCTACAGGTATAGATGACTATGAGGGCCAATACTATGAAGCCCAAGCGGATGACTCATACAGTACCCAAAGTACTGGCTACTATGACTACAACGGTGAAGACTACCAATACGATGCTGGAGCTTATCAGGATTAGTCCGACTTTAGCGCTTGTGTGCCGGCGATGGGACATCATTTCTTTTACTTATGGATACGTTATTTATAGATTTGAGGAGACATTTGTTTAGATCTACTTTACTTCTTTCCCTTTTATTTTGGGAATTGGTTGTAATCTTAGTCTAGTTTTGAGCTACTTTCCACTGTTGTTATGGAGTGATTTTCCACTACACTCTACATTTGATTTATTCTATTGGTATCATTTTCCGCACTCTGATTATATTGTATATTCTTTGAATCTTATCTTGATCTCTCAGTAAATATAGTTAACATTGATTTTAGTCTTGTTATTGATTATATTATTGTAAATGTGGGAGGTTGATTTCTTTGATACTGATCTATGGGGCTGTGGATCACACACTCGGGTATGCCAGATAGGGTACTGGCTGAGTGGATGTGACAGTATCTGATGAGCACATTTATGTGTGAAATCTTAGGGCATAAAGCATGCATTTTATACACTTAGAGTGGAGTTACCTTGGGTTTTATGTTGTTTTGCAGATTTTAGGACTTTTCAAGATTTAAGCAAATATTTGGAGTTTTGGGCTTGAATCATGCTATTTTACACGTCAAGAAGTCCATTCAAATTCTCAAATGCGAAAATGGGCCTGATCTGGAGCATGATGGGCTAGAGATGTGTGATTATGGGCCAACTCCGAAATTTTGAAGAGATAAAGAAGGCAAATTTGATCTACGGCTGCGATTTTAAATCAAATCTACAGAGATATTATTGAGAGAGTCCAAACGGAAAAGAGTCCTTGGATACCTCAATATCTTATCTCCTATCTTGGATTTAATTAAAGAAAGAAAAAGAAGAAAAAGAATTATATTCAGAAAGCAAAAGAGGAAAAATCCCGTTTTTGAATGCCTCTGTCCAGTTTTGATCAAACCCTTCATCGAATGGTCATCCGATGTCCGATCGTGCTGATTTTTGGAGGAGAGCTTCAAGACTACTTAAACCTCAAATCCAACGGTGGAATTATGCATCTGATATCTCTAAGTCAGCGCGATTACTACGTCAAAACCCTAATTGGCTGAGTCAGATAGAAACCCTGAGTTTTATTCAAATTCAGCCGTGTTTTATATCTCATGTAAACTCTATAAAAGGAGAGGATACTCCATCAAAGGAGAACATGTTCTAGAGCTTAGTAGAAGCATTCTTTCTTCTCTCTTCAGTTTATTTAGATTTCTCTAGTTTTCTTTGCTTGCAGTTGTAGATTTTAAATTTCTAGATTCAATGTTTAGATTTAATTTTTATGTAATGCAATTCAATTTCAAGTTTCAAGTTCAAGTTTCAAGTTTTTAGATTCGTTTTTCTCTGGGTCTAGCAATTGCAAATTTAGATCATTCTAGATCTAGATATGGTTGTTAGGGTTGGTTGAGATTCGAATCATTTGTTCAATTCGCAAGTAAGTAATTTTTTTTATTAATCTTCTCTCCTCCCTCCATTCCCGCTTCTATCTACCCCTCCATATTCTTAATTTAGGATTTACTTTCAGCATTATTTATTGTTCTCCCTTCCCCTGGATCCTTGATCAGAGATGCCTACAGTCGTGCCTCTCTTTGGTTAAGGCTTCCTTTTCCTTTAATTGCTTTGTTTATTGCTTTGTTATTTACTTTCTGCCTATTCATTCATCATCTCGGACCACATAACCGGAGCAAGCCTATAGTCGTGCCTCTGCTTCTGGTGACGGGTGGTGTTGCATCTGCATTTTAGCTATTTCCTTTTCTTTTTATTGCTTTGTTTATTGCTTTGTTATTTACTTTCTGTTATTTACTTTCTGCCTATTCATTCATTATCTCGGACCACATAACCGGAGCAAGCCTACAGTCGTGCCTCTGCTTCTGGTGACGGGTGGTGTTGCATCTACATTTTAGCTATTTTCATTTCCTTTTATTGCTTTGTTTATTTCTTTGTTTATTGCTTTGTTTATTGCTTTGTTTATTGTTCGCATTTTTTTTCCTGTCTTTTATTTATGCATTGATTGTGTTTAATTTATTTTTCGTTTCAATTCGATTGCATTAGACATATAGATTAGGATCGTTTAGTTTAGTTAATTAGTTAACAAAAATTGAATCATTCCACTCTCGCATTACTATTAAGAAGTTCAATTCTAAGTGGCATATCTCCATGACATCGACCCATTAGCTACACGATACCGTGCGCTTGCGGTTACTTTTAAATTTCACAAACAGTATCAACCAAGGGAGGATCGACCAAAGGGTCCCCCCCTTTCCAGCTTGCTGAATTTTGGATCTCCAGGGTCAAAACCAACACTTAGGCCTTCAACCAACTTAGGGAAAGGTCTGATCTGACTTCCTAGGACCTTCCAAAGCTATCAACACTGAACTCAAGGTCCAACTTCAAGGTCAAACATCAATCACATCACTTCTTCATCCAAAACAAACAGGGTGTCCAGGTTAGGGTTAGGTGGGATTTCACAATCTCCCCCCTTAAAAAAATTTCGTCCTCGAAATTGGGAGAGTACTTGGCTTCAAAAGAGATGGGGATACTTCACTTTCATCTCGACTTCCTTTTCCCAAAAATTTTCTTCAAGGGTAAACTATTGTCCCACAATGTCTTCTAAAAGGATCTAGGCTAACTCATATGGCAGAGAATAAATCAAAAGAATGCATATGGCATGTATGCAATGCACAAGCAAAGAATAAATTAACAGCAGGAGTTAAAGCTATGAGTAACGTATTGGTCACGACATCTTGAATCGGGTCTATCTCGCTTCCAACTATGCTATACACTTTACCGGAAGGAGGGGCTTGAACTGCCTTGCTAAAGCAACTTGAAGACCTGATTTATGAGGGCAAAGACGGCCATGATGTCCTATCTGTTGGCAAAAATAATAGACAAGCTCTCTATATCCTACAGGTTGCACTAGCTGTGAAACCCAGCCCTAGCCATGTAGTTTCTGTTGAAGGTATTCGTGTTGATCTCGAAAAGGTACAAGCAGTTGTTGATTGGGAAAGACTGAAGACTGTAACAGAAATAAGAAGTTTTCTTGGTTTGGCAGGCTACTACAGAAGGTTTATCGAGAATTTTTCTAGGTTAGCTGCTCCTATGACTAAGCTGACTAGAAAGGAAGAGAAGTTTGTTTGGTCTGACGCATGTGAGAAGAATTTCCAAGAATTGAAGGATAGATTGACAAGTGCCCCGATTTTAACTATACCTGATAATTCTGGTGGTTTGACAGTCTACACCGATGCATCGAAGATTGGTTTAGGTTGCGTGTTGATGCAACATGGTAAGGTTGTAGCCTATGCTTCTCGGCAATTGAAGGATTATGAGCGGAATTACCCCCACTCACGATTTAGAGCTTGCCGCAGTTGTCTTCGCAAGAAGATTTGGAGACATTACCTCTATGGTGAGAAGATTGCTATTTTCAGGGATCATAAAAGTTTGAAGTACTTCTTTACCCAAAAGGAGTTAAATATGAGACAAAGAAGATGGTTGGAATTGGTCTCTGATTATGACTGTGACATTCAGTATCACCATATATCTATGGATGGTGCCTTATTGTTTAGAGGAAGACTTTGTGTGCCTGCTGATGAAGAAATCAAGAAAGAGATTTTGAAGGAAGCACACCAGTCGATCTTTACAATACACCCTGGAAGCACCAAGATGTATTAAGACTTAAGAGAACATTTTTTGGTGGATTGGTTTGAAGGCCGATGTTGATGATTTTGTTGCCAAGTGTGAGACTTGCTAGCGTGTGAAAGCCATTCATCAACCTCCATCTGGATTACTTCAGCCTCTTCCTATTCCTAGTTTGAAGTGGAAAGATATCTCTATGGACTTCATGACTAGCTTACCTCAGACAGGTAAATGTAATGACACTGTATGGGTAATTGTTGATAGGTTGACCAAATCAGCCCATTTCATTCCTATGAAGATCACTCATACTTTGGATAAGCTAGCTCGGCTATATGTGGATAACATCGTTCGTTTGCCTAGTGTGCCTGTAAGTATTGTTTATGATCATGATCCTAGGTTCACCTCAAGGTTTTGGAAAAGTTTGCAAAAAGCCTTGGGAACCCAATTAAACTTGAGTATAGTTCATCATCCACAGTATGATGGACAATTCAAACATTGGAAGATATGCTTAGATCTTGTGTAGTGGATATGGGTGGAAATTGGGATGAACACTTAGATTTGGTTGAGTTTGCCTATAACAACAGTTATCAACCAATGATAGGCATGGCTCCATTCAAGGCTTTGTATGGTAATACTTGTAGGACACCCTTGTATTGGACTGAGACCGGTGAAAGGAAAGTCTTAGGCCCGGAGATGATTGAAGCTACAAGTGCAATGGTCGACATGATTAGAGAAAGGATTAAGTCTGCTCAGTCAAGACAGAAATCCTATGCTGATAAAAGAAGGACCGATTTGGAATTTCAAATTGGAGAGAAAGTTTTCTTGAAGGTTTCACCTATGAGGGGTGTGGTGAGATTCAATGTCAAAGGAAAGTTGAGCTCTCGGTACATTGGACCTTTCGAGATTCTGGAAAAGTTGGACCTGTTGCGTATCGTTTGGCTTTGCCTCCATCTCTTGCTGCAGTGCATAATGTGTTTCATGTTTTGATGCTTCAAAAATACATAGAGAATCCGGAACACATACTACAGCAAGCGCCCGAAGGACTTAGTGTTGATCTTACCTATGATGAAGAGCCAGCTAAAATTTTGGATAAGAAGGACAAGCAATTGCGGAATCTCACCATCCCTCTGGTGAAGATTTGGTGGAAGAACCATACCCCTGAAGAAGCTTCTTGGGAGAAGGAAGAAGATATGAAGGAGAAGTTTCCTAAACTTTTTGGAAGCTCATGTATGCTTTCAATGTCGAGGATGAAATTTCTTTTAAGGGGGGGGAGAATGTGAAACCCAGCCCTAACCTAACCCTAACCCTGACCCGAAAACCCGGTTGTTTTTAGGTCCGAAGACCCGCAGTAAAGGAAGAAGCCAACTATGGGCCATCTCAGTAGAAGACATGGTGTTTGACTCTAAACCCATGGATGTTGATGATGGTGTTCCAATCTCGGAGTCTTGGGCAGATATGGAAAGAAAGCTGCACCTGTCTGAAGATGAGATTAGTTGAAGGACTTGGAGTATTATTTGACTTGGTTCGAAGGCATTTCTACACACTAGGTATGTCACTTGATATGTGTGCAAAAGCCCATGAGGTTTGGACTTGAGTTGGGCCTTCAATTCCCTGTTTGAACCTTTCTGACCTGATTGGTCGACTCATTGGTCGACTAGGCCAATCGACCAAGCAGTCGACCAACTGTGTGTTAAATCCGAGAAAATCCAATTTTAGGGTTTTTCACTCTCTATTTAAACCTACTTCGAGTTTTTAGTTACGGCTGCCTCCTAAACACTTTGTGAATGTGGGAAGACCTTTCCAAAACTCTTTCCGGTGATTTCAAAGATTCCTCTACAAATCTGAAGCCTCTCATCTTTGATTTGTCAATTCAAGGTTAGTATCTCTTCTGAATTTTAAATTATTCTTTCTTCGATCTTGTTCTTGATTGAGATCAAGAAGAAGATGCTGTGTGAAACCCGGCCCTAACCTTAACCCGGAAACTCTATTGTCTGTAGGTCCGAAGACCCGAAGTAGAAGTGAAAGTCAACTATGGGCCATATTAGTAGAAGACATAGTGTTCGACTCCGAACCTATGGAGATTGGCGATGATGCCCCATATTTGAAGGCAGTGTTGCATATAGAAAAGAGACTACGCCTTGATGAAGAGAAGATTGGTTGATGACCTTAGAGCTTGGTGGGATATGAATTGAAGCCATTTTTCCATGCTAGGTAAGTTATAGCATATGTGTTTAAAGTTTCGTTTGATTCCGAGTAGTGGAAGGCCTTCAAATCCCTGATTTTTGCTTTGTTGTCAGCCTGGGTCGACTGCTTGGGTCGACTTGGCCAATCTACCCAGCCAATCGACCCAAAGATGCTGAACTCGAGTAGAATCTTCTATTTAGGATATTTTGCTATGTATACCTCATGACTTCATGATTTTAGTATCCCTAGCCTCCAAAACACTTAGAGAACGAAGGGAACTCATCTCCAAGCCTCCAAAAGTGTTGAAAAAGACCTAATCTTGCAAGTTCTCTCTCTTGTTCTTCAATCAAAGGTTAGTAATCTTACTTCTATGATATTGATTCATTCTTTCCATGATCTTTCTCTTCTTTGATCTGAGATTATGAAGAAGATGTTGCATCTCTGCAATTGTATCTTCTACAATCTCCATTCATTCTCCTACCTATGATCATCATAATCAATTCTTACCATGATTCTTATGTTTTCTACATGCATCTATGATCATATTCTTATTTTGATTTCTTCTAGCATTGTAGATGCCTCTCCATGATTATTCATACCTCTGATTCACTGTGTTCTTGTACTAGAATGAGACCTTATCATCTCTAGTTCATCTCTTTCATTCATAGCATGTTTTCAATGAAAACTGATTTTTACCAAAATAGAAAGTATGATTTCAAATTAGTTAGTAATGGTTTTAATCGTTGTTTGATGTCTAAAATATGCTTTTTAGTCTTAGACTATTGTTAGACATTCTCTCCAAGTTTCGTAGCATTCCGGATTGTATAGAATAGGTTTCGGATCAAAATACTATTTTTGGATTCAGATTACTCTTGGGCAGATTGACTGGGTCAACTGAATCAATCAACTCAGCCAATCAACCCGCAGTGACGGAATTGGATTTCTTCGTCCGTTTCAATTCGATTGATGCTCATTCTTTTAGGACTACTTCCTAATGACAGTATGATGTTATTCTAGGGTTTATTTGCTAACTTTGGATTCATCCTCTTGTCCATCCGGAATATATTCGAATCTATTTAAGTTAAGGACAGTTGTTAACATATTAACATAGATTGCATAGATTTAGTTTCTTATTTGGGAACTACTTAGATTTGCTACTGTTATGTTAGTTTCCATTTTTATATGAATGTTGTAAGTACAGTAGGATCTTATTTACTTTATGTACTTGATCATGTATGAATACTTACTCATGTATATTGTACGTTCATTTGATCTTGTCTTATTATACTCTTCTATTTGATGAGATATCTGTCGTGGATGATATGACTGAATTATGATTGTGATTGTTTAGGTATGATTTGGGATTGGGGAATGTCCTTTTGACATTTCTGTCCTTGAACATTGTTGGGGATAGTATGGGATATTTCCAATGTTGCCCTTTGACACTTTCCCGGATTATTGGTTGTCATACCTAGGACTTGTCTAACAGTGTTTGGCTAGGATATTCTCTGTTATATCAGACCCAATTCGGAAGGGTATTGAGACTGAACGACCCGTGGTAGCAATGGGGATTCGTGGGTGCTCAAGACCGGTAACCAACCTGTGAGGGGACATGAATCACATTGTGGGGCCCATTTATGGGTAGAGTTGCATATGGATAGACTTGGGCTCATGGGCATTTAAGACCAGTAACCAACCCGTGAGAGGACATGAGATCTTCCCGTTTACTATATGTGGACGACCTATAGGGTTGATGAGTCCGTATTTGAGAGAGTCGGATACGCTGACTCTAGTGTGAAGGATACCGGAAAGGATCCCGAGAGGGGAGGAATGGACATATTTGGATATGAGTTGATATGACTAAGTAGAAGACTTGCATTGGGCTAGGCTTAACCCTGACATGGCCAGTACTTAGACCAAACGGTGATGTGAGAGAGAGGTGACTTAACCCCCAACCATGGATTGTCTGAGAGGGACGAAGGACCCTTTGTGTGAGATCCCACCTAACCCTAACCTTGTTGCTGTGCCAAATGCATATATACCAAATGCATTGTTCGATTTATTCTCTGTTGTACGAATTGCCTAGTTTCGTTTGGTAGAAGTTTACCCCAAAGCTGATCTATTCTCTCCACGATTTCTTCTTGTGCCTTACATTCCCTTTGATAGGAGGATGATCTTAAATCATTCCCATGACTGATCCTTCTATCCCTGCTATTCTAGAGTGGATCTCCATACACTCTAAAACCTTGTGAGTTCTCCACATGATGATTTCAAAGAGAAATCAAGTGTGATCTTCATGATTTGTTATTCCTTCTAATTGTTTCAAGACTTCAAGCTTTTCATCTCCTATTCTTCAATCAAAGATTAGTAATCTCTCCTATGTTGTATTGATCTACTCTTGCTATGATTTATTCTTTGAGATTGAGATTATGAAGATGATGTTGCATCCTTGCAACATATTGATCCTTGCAACCATCTCTTCAACAATCTCCTTTCATTCTTAAAGCTTTATGATCTTCATATTAATCTTTGCCATGATCCTTGTGAAATCTTCATGATCATACTTTCGATTTGATTTCAAAGCACGTCAGATTTACTCCTTGTTTTCTTACAAAAAGACTTATTGTTATTTGTTTTCCGTGGACTTTGGGAAAAGGAAGCCAAGATAATAGGAAAGTACCCCTGCCTTTTTGAAGTCAAGTACTCTCCCAATTTCGAGGACGAAATTATTTTAAGGGGTGGAGAATGTGAAATCCAGCCCAAATCAAGCCAGGGCACCTTATCTGTTTTGGGTAAAGAAGGGTTAGTTTAAATGTTACACCTTAAAGTTGGACCTTGATTTGATCTTAGCTTGTTGCTTGTAGACCCTTTTAGGAGAAAACCCCACTCAATTTGACCCCGTATAACCTTCCAAATCCCTGTCCCAAGTTGCTGAACTATGTTTGGCAAATCCTGCTTGCGCATCGAAGAAGGTGAGCCTATTTGGTGGATCTAATGAACTCCCATGCTTGATCTGAAAGTATTTCTGGAAACTAGACTTCTTGATTGACTCGTAGAAGAAAACCTCACTCAATTTGACCCTGTATAGTCCTCCGAATCCCTGTTTGAACCTTGCTGTCCTGATTGGTCGACTCATTGGTTGACTGGATCAGTAGACCAATCCAATCGACCAATTGGTTCTGAATTTACCAATTTGGTCCTGTCTCCTCTATTTAAGCCTAATCTCGGGAATACTTTGCCTCCTATGCCTCCTAAGCCTCTGGAACGAGTTAGAACCCTAATCTAATCAATTCCCTTGCATCCTTTGGTGATCTCTCACAAGACTTGAAGAAATCTTCATCCTCCTGCAGCAAAGGTATGTGTATACTCACTCTTTCTTCTATCTCTGATTTTCTTTCTTTAATTCTGTTCTTAGTTGAGATCAGGAAGAAGATGATGCATCCTTGCAACCATCTATTCCATGATCTCATTCTATTCTTTGAGATCTATGATCATCATCATGATCTTAACCCTAGCCAATAGATTCTTGAAACCCTAACCCTAACCCTTGAATGATCCGGAGAACCTTTGGTAACCTCCCATGTGAGGGAAACCTCATGGGCAATGTTTCTATTAACCTAAACAAGATTTTCTATGATTTTCTTATTATGTTCTTGATTGCAACCATTCCCTTTCTTCCTGTGATCATAACCTTATTATGGGAACCATAAGGTTGAAACCCTAGTTTCTTGGGTTAAATCAAGAACCCATATTTTGACCATGACTTGATGATTTTATCTTCCTATATGATTCTAATACATCCTAGGAAGTTCCCCTTCGAATTTCGGATCAATCCGACTTCAAACGAAGAAGTTATGGCCAAAACAGTTTTCACTATTCCATACTGACTCGATTGGTCAACTGCTTGGTCGACTGGGTCAGTAGACCAAGGTAATCGACCAATGAAGTCTGTAGCTTCAATTTTCGCTCGGTTTGATTCGTTTGCTCTCTGATCTTTTAGGCATCTTTCCTAATGTTGTATCTATGCTTGTTAGGGGTTTATTTGCTAAGTTTGGAGTCTCTCTCTTTGATCTTTGGATTATCTTCGACGATAATCAAGGTAAGGACAGTTAATTCCTTAACTACATAGATTGCTTGTTCTCTGGTTTCTACTTTATGAAACTATGAGATTACCTACTGTTGTTGTATTTTAATTCTGATCACCTACTATGGGAACAGTAGCACTTGTTTATATTGTCTTTTTATTATTCATGATATATGAATTACTTATTATTGCCTAATCTGATTTTTTTCCTTTTACATTCTCTTGTATATGATGAACTGCTGGTTGTGTATGTCATGACTGTTCTGAGAATGTGTTTGCTTAAGTTTGGTTTGGGATTGGGGAGTATCCTTTTGATGCTTCTGTCCTTGGACATCGGAGGGAATAGTATGGGATGTTCTCCGAAGATGCCCATCAACGCTTTCCCGAATCAATGGTTGTCATGCCTAGGGATGTCTAGCAGTGTTTGGCTAGGATATACCCCTGTTATATCAGACCCGATTCGGAAGGGTATTGAGACCGAACGACCCGTGGTAGCAATGGGGATTCATGGGCGCTCAAGACCGGTAACCAACCCGTGAGAGGATGGGAATCACATTGTGGGGGCCATTTATTGGAGGGTTGCATATGGCTAGACTTGGGCTCATGGGCGCTCAAGACCAGTGAAATGATCCGTGAGGGGACATGAGAGCTTCCCATTTACCATATGTGGATAACCAATAGGGTTGATGTCACATCCTCCCTGCCGGTACCCTATCTAGCATACCCGAGAGTGTGATCCACAGCCCGAAGATCAAGTATCGAGTAATCAACCTCCCACATAAACAATAACATAATCATGAACAATAATAATAAAAGTGCGGAAGATAAACCATAGATCCAAATAAGGAAAGAATGAATCATATATAAATCAGAGTACTAGATATAATCAGAGTGTCTAAAACAGATAAGTAAAGTGAGGCAAAATCCCACTCTACAACCAGCGGAAAAGTAGTTCTAAAAGAGAATAAGCAAGACAAAATCTAATCCCAGTAGCAGGTACAATGGGTAACTAAATTGTACTCAACTTTATAGACAACATCCCTATAAGTATAAATCTCATAAACAGCACAAGGGTGCTTCCACTCAATGGTCGGACTAAGCATCATACGGAGCATAACCACTCGCGGGATCTTCAGTGTAATTGTTGTAACCGCAATCACCTTCCTGGAGATATGCCTCTTCTCCTTGAGCTTCTTCATAGGGGCCGTCATAATATTCAGTACCTGTAGAATAGTCTAACAAACATTGTACAATAAAGGAATGAGTTTCAAAGAAACTCAGTAAGGCAGTTAAATCCATAATAACATAAATGGCAGGATTTTAAAACAAACATAAATGCAATATGGTATGAGACAAGCAATGAATGAATGAATCTAACTCTACGTATGCTGGTCTCTATTGGCAGACATGCTTTAAGTCATAGCACCGTACTTCTTTAGGAAGGTCTCAATCACTCATCATCAGTTGGTAATGGGTTCGGCATCCCTCGGGACATTCCATGGCTGGGGGTATAGGTCACCACTCTCTCACATCACCATTGGTCTAAGTACCGGCGCATGTCAGGGTTAAGCCTAGCCAAATGCAAGTCTTCTACTTAGTTACATCAAGTCAAATCCAGATACGTCCATTCCTCGTCCCTGACGATCCTTTCCGGTATCCTTCACACTAGAGTCCTCATAGTCCCTGACTACGGACTCATCAACCCTATTGGTCATCCACATATGGTAAACGGGAAGCTCTCACGTCCTCTCACGGGTTGGTTACCGGTCTTAAGCGCCCGTGAGCCCAAGTCTATCCATATGCAACCCTCCAATAAATGTCCCCCACAATGTGATTCCTGTCCTCTCACGGGTTGGTTACCGGTCTTGAGCGCCCATGAATCCCCATTGCTACCACGGGTCGTTCGGTCTCAATACCCCTCCGATTAGGGTCCGACATAACGGGACATCCTAGCCAAACACTACTAGACAAGTCCTAGATATGTCATCCAACAGTTTAGGAAGGTGTCCAGAGGGCATCTCCGGAAACATCCCATAATATTCCCGTAGTAGTCCAAGGACAGAAGTGTCAGAAGGACACCTCTCCTTTCCAAACCATACTTAAGCATACACATGCATCAATTCATATCATCACATATGTGGTAACTTCATATATGGAAAGAAATGAATAATTACAATCACTTTGTATATAATTGGTAAGTAAATCATACATGAGTCAATTCAATATGAATAAGTAATGCTACTGTTATCAAGATTATGCAACAGTAATATATCATTGTAAGAATCTAATTAAGGAAACAAATCAATGATATTCAAATATAGAAACTAGATTCATGCTATCTATGTTGTTAAAGAAGTAACCATCCTTACCTTTTATAACTCGCAAAGGAATCCTAAGAAATCAAGTAAGATCTTGGCAAACTTGAGAAGAAGATCCTAAACAAGTGTATACAACATATTAGGAAAGATCCCTAACAGAAAAGATACCAAAACATCCAACACAGACCAATTCTGGAGTTGTTGTACTCATTGGTCGAGTGGATTGGTCGATCTGTCCAACGACCAATCATCGACCAATGCAAGACAGTAGCCTAAAAAAAACAGAGTTTTAAGATATAAAATCCGAATTTGGTGGTTCAAAAGGGTACTAATCAAGGGGTAAACTACATTAGTAGTATCCTAACATATAGGGGACCTCAAAACACTAATCGAATCAAGCCATCAAGATCCAAATTAGGAAACAAAAAGTTACCATAATTAGATCAACCATGGATCTTGAAGAATTCAAGATAGAAATCAAAGACAAGAACAATAGGAGAATGAATCATTGATTCGGGTAAAGGTATCATGAAAAGCATACTTAGATCTTCAAGGAAATAGGCTTAAAAGCATAAATCTAAATAAGGAAACAAAACCTACCATATATGTAACTATCATGATTCATGAAGAAAACATGGTATGGTAGAAGAGAAACAACTAGAGATTGATAGATCATGGATCATGAAAAGAAAACACAGCAATTGACTACTAACATGATCAATATAGAAGATCCAAGGAGATCAGAATTCAAATCAGAAGTTAAACAAAGACTAGATCATGGTTTGATCATGATTCCTTCAAAAGCTTGCAATGATCATGGTTAAGATCATTGTTTTAGCCATTAATCCTTAGGATGATCATGAGAGACAAGTCCAGAGATGTTTGCAATAGAGAATGCAGCATCTCCTCTACTGTCTCAACTCAAAAAGGAAAGAAAAACAAAGATGGAGGAGAAGAAGAGAGTGTAGACATACCTTTGGTGCAAAAGGAAGAGTTTTGACGAAGATCCATCAAGAAAATCACCAAGGATGCAAGGGAGATGACTTGCAGAGGTCTTTGGTTCGTTCCAAAGAGTTTGGAGGCAGCAAATACGAAGTAGACTCGAGATTGGACTTAAATAGAGCAAGCAAGACCTAATTGCCAAAGACAACACCCATTGGTCGAGTGGATTGGTCGACTGGTCCAGTCGACCAATCAGTCGACCAATGCAGACAGCAATTCCAAAACAAGGAATTGAAGACCCAGATCAAATCCAATCCTAAAGCGGTTTTGCACACATATCAAGTGACTTACCTAATAGGTAGAAATGCCTTCAAACCATGATAGAGAGCACTCCAAGTCCATCAACTAATCCGATCTTCATCAAGATTCAGTTTCCATAAATAGAACTTCATCATCAACTCTCATGGATTCAAAGCCAGACACCAAGTCCTCCACTGGGATGGCCCAAAGCTGACTTATTACTTTACTTCGGGTCACTGGACCTACAAATAACAAGGTTTCCGGGTCAAGGTTAGGGCTGGGTTTTACAGTTGATGAGTCCGTAGTCCGGGACTATTAGGACTCTAGTGGAAAGGATACCGGAAAGGATCGCCCGGGGCGAGGAATGGAAGTATCTGGACCTGAGTTGATGTAACTGACTAGATGACTTGCATTGGGCTAGGCTTTTCCCTGACATGCGCCGGTACTTATGCCAAATGGTTGTGAGAGAGTGTGTTGACTTAACCCCCTACCATGGTTTGTCCTGAGGGATGCAGGACCCATTACCAACCGGCTGCCCAAGATACCTTAAATGGTTGAGGGAACCCAAGATATCTTATTTGGTTGAGGGTGTGAGCAGACCTTCCCAAAGAAGTACGGTGCTATGACTTAAAGCATGTCTGCCATAGAGACCAGCATACATAGAGTTTAGATGCATACATACATTACTTGTCTCATATTGCATTGCATCTTGTTATGGTTTGCTTCCATGTTATTTATGTTGTTATGGATTAACTTGCCTTACTGAGTTTCTTTCGAAACTCATTCCTTTTTTTGTACAATCTGTTGTTAGACTTCTCTACAGGTTCGGATTTCTTTGACGGTCCGTATGAGGAAGCGCAAGGTGAAGAAGATAAGACTGAAGGAGAAGAAGAGCTAACTAAAGATGTGGATTAGATTTCTTTTGTTTCTTCTAGACTTATCTTTTACTTTACTTGTATTAGCTTAGAGCTTTATTTAGATTTCGATCTACCTTCCGCATGTGTTTGTAGGGTATATTTCCGCTATACTCTACAATTGTCTTTTGATTTGGTATCTTGTTATTCCACACTCTGAT
Source organism: Hakea prostrata (assembly GCF_041222555.1). Classification (NCBI taxonomy): domain Eukaryota; kingdom Viridiplantae; phylum Streptophyta; class Magnoliopsida; order Proteales; family Proteaceae; genus Hakea; species Hakea prostrata. The sequence continues at coordinate 44,456,991 of NC_142606.1, read as the reverse complement.
ATTCTATAGTGATCCTTCTGAGATCCTTTCTTGACTTTTATTATAAATTACATGAACATTATGATTTGTTCTTGCTTTTGATTATGTTATTGTGCGAAATGGATATGATCGTTCCTAAACTTGATCTTTAGGGCTGTGGATCACACTCTCGGGTATGCCAGTTAGGGTACCGGCTAGGAGGATGTGACACTTTGCCAACCGAGGATGAGTGAATTGAGACCTACCCAAAGAAGTATGGTGCTATGACTTAAAGCATGTCTGCCTATAGAGACCAGCATACATAGAGTTAGACTCATACATGCATCATCTATCTAATATCATATCACATTATGTTTTGTTTATGTTATCATGTTATCTATGCTATTATGGAATAACTTGCCTTACTGGGTTTCTTTTGAAACTCACTCCTTTTGTACAATATCTTTTGTTAGACTACTCTGCAGGCATTGATGACTATGAAGGTCAATATGAGGAAGCGCAAACTGAAGAAGCGTACATCACGCAAGGTGTTGGCAACTATGAAGATTACGTTGAGGATTCCTCGAGTGGTCTTACTTTGTACCAAGATTAGCCCTACTGTGGAGTGGGAGCATCTGAGCGTGATTGATGAAGTCTATGTTTATGAAGACGTTCTTTATAAAGTAGAATAGACTCTAGCTTAGTTTGATTATATATTTCTTTCTTGTCTTTAGAACCAGTTGTAATCTCCTTTAACTTTCGATCTACATTCCGCTGTACTCGTGGAGCGAGATTCCGCCTCACCCTACATTTTGATTTTATATATCTATTGGTATCATTTCCGCACTCTGATGATTATCTCGTTACTTTTCTTTGATTCATTTAAATAATATTGTTAACCTTGATTTAGTATTGTTCTTGATTATATTATTATGAATGTGGAAGGTTGATTTTCTCGATACTGGATCTTGTGGACTGTGGATCACACACTCGGGTATGCCAGATAGGGTACCAGCTGGGTGGATGTGACATGTTGCATTCTTGCAACCATCTATTCCATGATCTCATTCTATTCTTTGAGATCTATGATCATCATCGTGATCTTAACCCTAACCTGGTACTTTTCTTGAAACCCTGACCCTTGTTTGATCTTTTTGGAAACCATTGGTAACCTCCCATGTGAGGGTACCACATGAGTTATATTTATGTTAATCTAAACTCTCTTTCAATGATTTTCTTGATAGCAATTATTTCCCTTTCATCTTGTAACCCTAGCCTGTTCATGAGAGCCATAAGATTGAAACCCTAACTTCTTGGTTCAAATCAAGAACCTACCTTTTGACCTTGACTTGATGATTTTACCTTCCTATATAGTTCTAATACGTTCTAGGAAGTTCCCCTTCGAATTTCGGATCAATCCGACTTCAAACGAAGAGGTTATGACCAATCTAGTTTTTGCATTTCCGTGCTGACTCGGTTGGTCGACTGATTGGTCGACTGGGTCAATAGACCAAGCACTCAACCAATGATGTCAGTAGCTTCATTTTTCGCTCTATTTGATTCATTTCCTCTCTGATCTTTTAGGTATTTTTCCTAATGTTGTATCTATGATTGTTAGGGGTTTATTTGCAAAGTTTGGAATTTCTCTCTTTGATCTTTGGATTATCTTCGGCGATAATCAAGGTAAGGACAGTTATTTCATAATAACATAGATCTCATACTCTCTGGTTTCTACTTTAAGAAACTCTGAGTTTATATACTGTTCTTGTATTTTATACTTCTGATGTACTACTGTAAGTACAATAGCACTTTATTTATGTTTTCTTTTTCATTATTCAAGCTTATATGAATTGCTTATTACTATATTGTTTAATGATTAGATCATGCTTTTATATTCTCTTTTATATGATGAGTTGTTGATTGTGTATGTCATGACTGATCTGAGAATGTGTTTTGTTAGTGCAACCTAGAGGGGGGGTGATTAGGTTGTACCTAGTGATTTATACCAATTTTTGGTTTAGTTGCAATTTCAAAATGAGTTGACAGTTTAAGATGAAATCTAAAGACAAACAGCAATCATAAACACAGAATTTATAGTGGTTCGACTCTACGAGTCTACGTCCACTCCTCTCTTGGTCTCAAGAGAGTATTTCCACTAACGGATCTCTTTCAATACAGTGGGTAGAGAAACAAACCCTTACAATCTTCGTTTCGGGACAAGAGTATCCTTTACAATCTTCGTTCACGGACAAGAGTATCCAATACAATCTTTGTTTACGGACAAGAGTATCCAATACAATGAATTCTAATCAATCTAGACTAGAATTAAAATAACCAATTCACAATACGAAAAGTATTAGATATTACCTATCAAAGGAGAGTAGCCCTTTACCCTTTGAGTGCAAATGATGTAATGAATGAACCAAGAGTCAATATACTTCAGCGGTTTCAATAACTCCAGACTTTGCTTTAGTGAAAGCTTTAACTTTGGAATATCCTTCAAAGTTAACCGGAGTTGGGAGGACAGCAAAAATGCTAAAAACACCAAAACTTTGCTTTTTCACTTTGTGAGTGAATATGTGCTAGATGGGGGAGAAGGATTATTCTCAAATGGGGATGGTTGGGCTTTTATAGACCCCAAGTTCTCGTTTTCCCCATTTCCCCAACGGATATAAAATCTTTGCGAGATTTTGTTCCAGACGGACGTCCGTCTGCCCAGACGGTCATCCGTCTCAAAGGTATCCGTTAAACACAGCTGTAGAAGATATTCTTTTTTAAAATAGCCGTTATAGTCAAATCTAGGTCAGACGGACGTCCGTCTGGCCTAGTTTGGCTCAGACGGGCATCCGTCTGCCAGACGGAAATTCCGTCTGGCCTTCTGTTGTTTCTGAGAAACAGAGTTATGAAAACAGACGGACGTCCGTCTGCTCAGACGGTCATCCGTCTGCCCTGGACTGGTTCAGACGGGCATCCGTCTGACCTTCTGTTGTTTCTGAGAAAACAGAGTTCTGAAAACAGACGGACATCCGTCTGGGCTCTGTTTTTCTAAACAACTTTGGGCTGGGATATGGCTTGGATTTTTAGATCGTTTTGACAATCTTAAGCGCTGTACACCTTACTAACACGTCCTAGGTCACTCTAGTAACATGAATTACATATTATGGATGTATTTACATGTGTGTGTATGCAAAGGTGTCCTAAGCCCTGATTTAGCCTAAGTCTTGATCTTTGACTTGGACTTTGACTTGATGTTGATCAGTGATCTTGATGCTCTCCTCTTGACTTTGGTTCTTTGTCTAAGATGGTTTGATCTTGAGCTTGACTCTCCGGAATTTTCTTTGAACCGGATATTTACATCGAGGTTTTCTGCAGTGATGAGCTGGACAAAAAAACATATCTTTATGGAAACATTAGTAGAGTGTTTGTCATTATCAAAACTGATTTGAGACTGATGTGGCAAATGCTGACTTGGCATTTTCCAACATGTTTGATTAAGTATGGTTTGGGATTGAGAGGTGTCCTTTTGACACTTCTGTCCTTGGACATTATCGGAAATAGTATGGGATGTTTCCGGGGTTGCCCATTGACGCTTTCCCAAATTATTGATTGTCATACCTAGGACTGTCTAGCAGTGTTTGGCTAGGATGTCCCCGTTATATCAGACCCGAATTGGAAGGGTATTGAGACTGAACGACCCGTGGTAGCAATGTGATTCACGGGGTGCTCAAGACCGGTAACCAACCAGTGAGAGGATGGGAATCATATTGTGGGGGCCATTTATTGGAGGGTTGCATATGGATAGACTTGGGCTCATGGGCGCTCAAGACCGGTGAGTTATATCCGTGAGAGGACATGAGAGCTTCCCGTTTACCATACGTGGATGACCAATAGGGTTGATGAGTCCGTAGTCCGAGAGGGAATACGCTGACTCTAGTGTGAAGGATACTGGAAAGGATCCCGAGAGGGGAGGAATGGACGTATCTGGATCTGAGTTGATGTAACTGAGTAGATGACTTGCACTGGGCTAGGCTTAACCCTGACATGCGCCAGTACTTAGACCAATGGTGATGTGAGATAACGGTGACTTAACCCCCAGCCATGGATTGTCCGAGAGGGATGACAGACCCACTACCAACCGAAGCCGAGTGATCTGAGACCTACCCAAAGAAGTATGATGCTATGACTTAAAGCATGTCTACCAATAGAGACCAGCATACATAAAGTTTAGATGCATACATACATTATCTGTTTCATACTGCATTGCATCTTGTTATGTTCTGCCGCATGTTATTTATGTTGTTACGAGTTAACTTGCCTTGCTAAGTTCATTCGAACTCACTCCTTTTTGTACAATCTTTTGTTAGATTATTATGCAAGTACTGATTACTATGAAGGACAATACGATGAAGCGCAAGCCGAAGAAGCGTACTACACGCAAGGTGCTGGCAACAATAAAGTCCACGAGCGATCACATTGCATACTACGATTAGACGTAATGTAGAGCTAGAACATCTATGTTGGATTGATGAAGTCCACTATTTTGAAGATGTTATCTATAGATTAGAAAATGCGTAGTTTACTTTGAACATTCTATTCTTGCTTTTCTTTAGAAACAGTTGTAATTCTTTTTAGACTTACATACTACATTCCGCTATATCTGTGAAGTGAGTTTCCGCCTCACTCTACTTCTTTTTGATGTGATTACATCTGGTATCATTTCTGCACTCTGATTATATCGATTATTCATTTCCTGATTTGAATCTTTTGTTTATAATATTAAAACCTTGATTATTTCCTATTTATGATTATGTTATTGTATATGTGGGAGGATGATTTCCTCGATACTTGATCTTCGGGGCTGTGGATCACACTCCCGGGTATGCCAGTTAGGGTACCGGCTGGGGGGATGTGACACTAGCGCTGGAGGTCTTTGAGTCACTGACCTCGGGTTTGCATAGATTGGCCTAGGGTTTGCATTCCCAGCACCTTGTCCCACAGTCCAGGGCTGAAAAGTCAACGTGGGATATGGTGCAGGTCTAGTGAACTTCCTATCGGCCCTTTCAACATAACCGTTCACATCCACCCAGCCGGTACCCTACCATGCATTACCCGAGTGTGTGATCCACAGCCCCAAAGAACAAGTATCGAGAAAATCATCCTCCCACATATGCAATAACATAATCATGAACAGAATATAATCAATGTGTAATAATATAAACAAGAGATCCAGATAAGGAAAGAAAATGACAATATAATCAGAGTGCGGAAAATGATACCAAATATGTATATAATCAAAAAGGAGTTGAGTGAGGCGGAAACTCACTCCACAGTTACAGCGGAATGTAGCTCATAAGTCAAAAGAGAAATTACAACTGTCTCAAAGGAAAGTAAGGAAAGAATATTCAAACTAAACTAAAGTGTCTTCTACTTTATAAAGAACATCCTTATAAGTATAAAGTTCAGATATCAGGCACGGTCGCTTCCACTCCATGGTTGGGCTAATCATGGTACGTAACATGATCACACAAGGAATCATCATCGAGATCTTAGTAACCGCCAACACCTTGCGTGAAGTATGCTTCCTCAGCTTGCACTTCTTCATATTGGCCGTCATAATACTCAGTACCTGTAGAATAATCTAACAAAAAGTATTTGCACAAAAAGGAGTGAGTTCAAAAGAACTTAGCAAGGCAAGTTAATCCACAACAACATAAATAACATGATTGCAGAACATAGCATGAAGCAATGTGATATGAAACAAACAATGTATGTATGAATCTAACTCTGTGTATGTTGGTCTCTATAGGCAGACATGCTTTAAGTCATAGCACCATACTTCTTTGGGTAGGTCTCAATTCACTCATGCTCGGTTGGTAATTGGTCCTTCATCCCTCTCGGACAATCCATGGCTGGGGTATAAGTCACCGCTCTCTCACATCACCGTTTGGTCTAAGTATTGGCGCATATCAAGATAAAAACCTAGCCAAATGCAAGTCATCTACTCAATCATATCAACTCAAGTCCAGATACGTCCATTCCTCCCCTCTCGGGATCATTTCCATTATCTTTCACACTAGAGTCAACATAGTCCCGGACTACGGACTCATCAACCCTATTGGTCATCCACAAATAATAGACGGGAAGTTATCATGCCCCCTCACGGATATAACTCACCAGTCTCGAGCGCCCATGAGCCCAAGTCTACTATTTGCAACCCTACCAATAAATGGCCCCCACAATGTGATTCATATTCTCTCATGGGTTGGTTACTAGTCTTGAGCGCCCATGAATCCCCATTGCTACCACGGGTCGTTCAGTCTCAATACCCTTCCGAATCGGGTCTGATATAATAGGGACATCCTAACCAAACACTGCTAGACAAGCCCTAGGTATGAAAATTAATAATCCGGGAAAGTATCAAAGGGTCCATACTATTCCCACTGATGTCCAAGGACAAAAATGTCAAAAGGACACTTCCCAATCCCAACTACTTATTCAATCACATTCTCAATTCAGTCATAACACACACAATCGATATCTCATCATATAGAAAGATTCACATAAACATGATCAATCGCATATGTAACTGACAAGAATAAGTATTCATAATCAAAAGAATACATGAACATGATACTATTGTACTTGCATCAATAATATAATAATAAGAAAATACATTTATGGTAGTGAATCTAAGAGAATCCAAAAATAGAAACTAAGATTCACGCAATCTACATAATTATGGAAATAACTATCCTTACCTTAAATAGCTTCGATGAACATCCGAAGATCAAAAAGAGTGGTTCCAAACTTAGCAAATAAACCCTAAACAAGCATAGATACATGTTTAGGAAAGAGGCCAAAAAGATCGAAGATCAAACGAATCAAATCGGACGAAGAACACAGCCACTACGTCTTGCTTGGTCGATTGGATGGTAGCTTGGTCCAGTCGACCAAGCAATCGACCACCTGAAACAGTATGCAGTAGAATTTTGGTTTTTGATCCAAAACTCATTCTACAAGATCCGAAACACTACTAAACTTGGAGAAAACCTCTAGAACAGTAATCTAACACTAAAATAGCATAGATTAGACACTAACAATGATCAAAAACACTACTTACTAATTTGGAAACATGACTTTCTAATTTGGTAAAATTCATAGTTTTCGATGAAAACATGCTATGAATTCAAAGCAAAAACTAGAGATGATAGGATCTCATTCTAGTAGAAGATAAGCAAGAGATCATACATGAAACTCTCATGCAAAACAGATCTAACATGCTAAGAAAATCAAATCGAAAGAATGATCATGGCTTCATGAAGATTTCACAAGGATCAAGGCTAAGATCAATATGAAGATCATAAAACCTTAAGAATGAAATGAGATTGTAGAAGAGATGGTTGCAAGGATGCAACATTTTCTTCATAGTCTCAATCACAAAGAATAAAACATAGTAGGAGTAGATCAATACAACACAAGGGAGATTACTAACCTTTGATTGAAGAATAGGAGATGAGAAGCTTGAAACCTTGCAAAATTCTTCACAAACACCAAGGAGAGGCTTTGAGAGAGTCTTCCCACGTTCTCTGAGGGTTTTAGAAACAAAAGAGGCTGAGAAACTCGTAGTTCTACTATATAGAGCACAAACAGAGCTAAACAGAAGATCTTGGCAGATTCTGACCCTGTTGGTCGATTGGCCCAATCGACCACCCAGTCGACCAAGCCAGTCAGCAAGGCCAAGACAGGGAGTTGAAGGTCCAAATCAAGTCCAAACCTAAAGAGCTTCTCCCAACACAACATATGATTTACCTAGTATAGAGAAATGCCTTCGAATCATGTCTAACTATACTTCAAGTCCATCAACTATACTCATCTTCGAAAAGGTGCAGTTTCCTTTCCAATTCTGAACAAGCTTCCAAGTATGGAACATTATCATCAACTTCCATGGGTTCTGGGTCAAACACCATGTCTTCCACTGAGATGGCCCATAGTTGGCTCTTCCTTTACTTTGGGTCTTCGGACCTACAAACAACAGGGTTTTCGGGTCAGGTTAGGGCTGGGTTTCACAACCGTAACTTCTACTCGGCAGGGATTTCTAGTGACAAAAATTCTCTCTCTCAAATTCTTCAACCTTCTTCGAGTTCTGCATTATCTAAGCATAGCTCTCAATCGGCAAGATGGTGAGATATGTCTTGATTGAGGGTCTCAGTCCCTTGAAGAACTTCTTCGCTTTAGCTCTATCTACCTTTAAGGAATCCAGAGTGAAGAAAAACAATTCCTCAAATTTTTGTTGATACTCAAGTACAAAAAGGGGACCTTGTGTAAGAGCCATGAGCTCTGACTCCTTCCCATCCTTCACAGACTTGGGGAAAATTGTTATTGCAAAAAGCTTCCTTAAATATTTCCCAAGAGACACCATCAGCATGCAAATCTTCAAAACTCGGGCGGGTAGCATTCCACCATGCATCAGCTTCATGCTGGAGCTTCTGCTCGACGAATAGGATCTTCTGCACTTCAGAGCATTGCAAGTTTCTAAAAGCTTTTTCTAATTCCCTCAACCACTTATTAGGAAACAGAGTATCTGTCACATCCCCCCAACCGGTACCCTAACTGGCATACCCGGGTGTGTGATCCACAGCCCCGAAGATCAAGTATCTAGGAAATCATCCTCCCACATATGCAATGACATAATCATGAACAGATAAAATCAAGTGTAATATTATAAATAAAAGATCTAAATCAGGAAACGAGTATCAGTATAATCAGAGTGCGGAAATGATACTAGATGTAAACACATAAAAAAGAAGTAGAGTGAGGCAGAATCTCACTCCACAGTTACAGCGGAATGTAGCACGTAAGTCTAAAAATAATTACAACTGTTTCTAAAGGTAAGGAAAAGAAAGTCAAACTACTACGAGTTGTCTATTCTATAGATAACATCTTCAAAATAGTGGACTTCATCAATCCAACACAGATGTTCTAATTCTACATTATGTCTAATCGTAGTACGCAACTTGATCGCTCGAGGGATCATCAGTGTGATCTTCATTGTTGCCAGTACCTTGCATGTAGTACGCTTCATTGGCTTGCGCTTCATCATATTGTCCTTCATAATTACCTGTAGAATAATCTAACAAAAAGATTGTACAAAAAGGAGTGAGTTCAAATGAACTCAGCAAGGCAAGTTAACTCATAACAACATAAATAACATGTGGCAGAACATAACAAGATGCAATGCAATATGAAACAGATAATGTATATATGCATCTAAACTCTATGTATGCTGGTCTCTATTGGTAGACATGCTTTAAGTCATAGCACCATACTTCTCTGGGTAGGTCTCAGTCACTCGACTCCAGTTGGTAGTGGGTCAGTCATCCCTCGAGACATTCCATGGCTGAGGGTTAGGTCACCACTCTCTCACATCACCATTGGTCTAAGTATTGGCGCATGTCAGGGTTAAGCCTAGCTCAATGCAAGTCATCTACTCAGTCACATCAACTCAGTTCCAGATATGTCCATTCCTCGCCCCGGGAGATCCTTTCCTGTATTTTTTGCACTAGAGTCCTAATAGTCCCAGACTACGGACTCATCAACCCTATTGGTTATCCACATATGGTAAACGGGAAGCTCTCATGTCCCCTCATGGGTTGGTTACCGATCTTGAGCGCCCATGAGCCCAAGTCTATTTATATGCAACCCTCCCAATAAATGGCCCCTTTCAGGTAACCACAATGTGATTCATGTCCTCTCACGGACTGGTTACCGGTTTTGAGTGCCCATGAATCTCCATTCCTACCACGGGTCGTTCGGTCTCAATACCCTTCCAAATTGGGTCTGATATAACAGGGACATCCTAGCCAAACACTGCTAGACAATCCTAGGTATGACAACCAATGATTCAGGAAGGTGTCAATGGGCAACCCCGAAAACATCCCATACTATTTCCGTTGATGTCCAAGGACAGAAGTGTCAAAAGGACACCTCTCAATCCCAAACCATACCTAATCAATCACATGCTTAGATCAGTCATGACATACAAATTCAACAATTCATCATACAAAAGATAATGTAAAAGCATGATCCAATCATTAAACAATATGCAGAAATAAGCATTTCATATAAGCTTGAATAATGAAAAAGAAAACATAAGTGAAGTGCTACTGTACTTGCAGTAGTACATCACAAGTATAAAATACAATAACAATAGTTAAACTCAGAGTTTCTTAAATTAGAAACCAAAGTATACGCTATCTATGTTATTATGAAATAACTATCCTTACCTGAATTATCACCGAAGATAATCCAAAGATCAAAGAGAGAGGTTCCAAACTTAGCAATTAAACCCCTAATCATCATAGATACAACATTAGGAAAGAAGCCTAAAAGATTGGAGAGTAAACGAATCAAACTGAGCGAAAAACAAAGCTTTTGACTTCATTGGTCAATTGATTGGTCTACTGACCCAGTCGACCAATCAGTCGACCAACAGAGTCAGTACGAAGCAAATACCGGAAAATGATCCGAAACTCAATCTACAGGGTTCGGAACTTCACAAAACTTGGAGGAAAACTTTAGGATAGTATTCTAACACTAAAGGAGTAAAGATATGGCACTAATAATGATTAAAACATTACCTTCTAATTTAAAATCATGGTTTCCCCAATTAGGTGAAAACCCTAGAATTCAATGAAAATATACTATGAAAATCACAGAAAAGACAAGGGATGATTTAGATCTCATCCAAGAAAAAGGTAATTAGAATCAAATACAAGTATGTCATGAAAATTAGATTCAGTTGGCTAAGAAATCAGATCCATAAGAAGAACTAGGGTTTCAAAGGATCTTACAAGGATTAGGGTTGAGGGTTGAGATCTCTATGCTGATCATAAACCCTAAAGTAAAGAATAAGATCATGGAAGAGATGGTTGCAAGAATGCAGCATCTTCTTCCCAATCTCAAACAAGAACAAAATCGAAAGATAAATCATGACACCGAAAAGATTACCAACCTTGAATTGACAAATCGGAGATGAGAGACTTCAGATCTTGCAGAGAATTCTTCGAAATCACCAAAGAGAGTTTCAAGCAAGTCTTCCCACATTCTTAGAGTGTGTTGGAGGCAGAGGACACTAAGAAACACGAAGTGTGTTTAAATAGAGAGTGAAAACCACTAAAATTGGAGTTTCTCAGATTTAACACACTATTGGTCGAATGCTTGGTCGACTGGCCCAGTCGACCAATCAAGTCAGTAAGGTTCAAACAGGGAATTGAAGGATCAAATGAACACCAAACCTAAAGGGCTTTTACACACACATCAAGTGACATACCTAGGGTGTAGAAATGCCTTCGAACCAAGTCAGATAATACTCCAAGTCCTTCAACTAATCTCATCTCAGTCAGGTGCAGTTTCCTTTCTAATACTGCACAGACTTCCAAGATTGGAATAACAAGTTCAAAGTCAGACTTCATATCTTCCACTAAGATGGCACACAGTTGACTTCTTCCTTTACTCCGGGTCATCAGACCTACAAACAACAGGGTTTCCGGGTCAAGGTTAGGGTTAGTATAGGGCTGGATTTCACAGTATCCTTTGTCACTCCAGTAAAACTCGGGACTTGCAGCTTCAGAAAACTCTCCATCAGTCTGGTATGAAGAGTTCCTGCATACCTTTCATCATTAGGCACATCAGCAAGGTTAGGGTTTGCCTGGGCAGCAGCACGGCTCTCATTGTGCATAGCCATAATGCTAGTCAACATTTGATTAAACTGTGCACTCTGTTGTTGCATAATGTTCCCCATGCTATTTGCAAAATCATGGATACTAACCATTGGAGGAGTACCAAGTGGATTACTAACAGCTTGACCATTCAAAGGAATCTGGTTATCAACACCACCAGAAGAACCACCGACTTCAAGGACAGCCCTTCTTCCATTCTAACTAGAGGAGGCACCATGGTTCCTTCTTCCAATCATCCAGCTAATCCAACAAAAATAAAAAAATCCACGAAAATTTTATCCAAAATCAAATTCATGTTCCCAACATGTCAAACACACTTAACTCAATTGCACAGGCCATTAAAAATACAAACAAAACATCAAAAATCAAAATTTCTCAAAAATGGCCAAAGCCCGGAATTCTGCCTTGCTTGGTCTATGCTCCTTTGGTCGATGGTATCAACCAAGAGGATTGACCAAAGCACTTATGCGCGTAAAAAACAGCTTTAAAGGGCTCACTTGCTTCATTTCAAATTCATTTCTAACTTCTCTTCCTTCAAATTTGGGATCTGGGGAAAATGTTTCTAGGGCTTCTTAAGGCTTCCAAAGCTTGCACAAGGCTCCAACAACAACTCTTCTTCAACTTTGATCATCAAACACAAGTAAGCAACCTTCTCACTTCTCTAATGTCATTACCATCATCTTGATTTCTTTCAAAACTATGAAATGCTTGTTGTTCTTGGTTAGAAACATATCTAGGAAGGTTTACTAACATGCTCCAACAATTTTCCATACAATGCCATGCTTTAACAACAAGATTTCACACACTTTGCACAATTTTTCACTATTCATCACACAAAAATCCAACTTTCAAAAAACTTGCACCATTTCCAAACCAAATGGAGTTTTGGCACCAAACCACTTCCCACATAACTGATTCCATATGAGGAAGGTGCTCACGCATTTCGTTCGGCCAAAATCCGAGTTTCCAAAAATCACAAATCTTCACCCAAAAGCAGATTTCTTCCTTCCTTCTTGTTGAATTTTCTCGTCCACACTGAGTTTTTGATCGATTTCTCTTAATAAACCATCCCAACATGTTTATCCAAGTATTATGCACATGCTAGTATGTCCGAATCCCAATTTCGCCGAAATCAAAAATTTTTGAAAAAATTACGAAATGCCCTTCTTTAGTGCAAACAAGCCCAAGTACTAATCCATTGCAATCTTTCTCTTGTCTCAATAGGTTCACTGTGCCTAGAGAAGGTCGACGAGCAGATAGGGGTGGGGACACATTCCACGGCCGATAGTTCTCCGAGATGATCTTTTCACCACACCAGAAGCTGAGTTTCTGCATGACTACTATGTCAGAGATCTACCAATCAAGTACGGGCGGCTGGTGCTTACTAACGACTTAAAGACCTTCCGCATCCAACAAAGGCTTGAAGCTGGGGACTGGCTTCACCTTCATACCACTCACTACCCCATCTATTCTGACCTTGTCACGTACTTCTCAGGTAACCTGACCTTCCATACGGAGGTAGACACCCACAGGGGTTCCAGGCTAGTCATCTAGTCCAGGGTCAAGGACATAGAGATTAGGTTTTTACGAGAGTGTTGGCCCACATCCTTGATGTACCACACGTTCCGGATTCTTTTTGGTGGATTCCGATCGGTATAGACATCACAAAGGCACTTCACCCACAGAAGCTCCATGAGATATGCATGACACTTTGGGATGACATCTGCTATCACAGTCTACGGAGTAGCACCATGATGCGTCCTTTAGCTCAGGTTATCACTCGCATCATCGGGGGAAACATCATTCCGAAGGCAGGGCACCACAGCGAGGTGTCGGTGATGGAGGCCTTAGTCATCTACAGCATCTACACCAGCTTTCAGATCAACTTGGCCTACATCATGCAACACGTCATGATCGACCAAGTTGAGTATCCTGGGGTTAGGAACTTAGCTTTTGGTTGACTCTTGACACGCATCTTCTAGCACTTTGATGTCGATCTTGAGGATACCACGGTACTTCATTGGGAGCTAGGGGAGGACATCGGTTCATGGTTGATCAGGAAGATGAGGCTTCGAGATGCAGCTAGATCATAGGATGAGCATGAGGATGCCGAGGATGATGATGAGGACAAGGATACTGAGGATGATGATGATGGGGATGAGCATGGGGATGAGGTTCTAGCTGTCACATCCACCCAGCCGATATCCTACCTGGCATACCCGGGATGTGATCCACAGCCCGAAGATTCAGATTGAGCGGCCATGCCTCCCACATACACGATAACATAATCATGAACAATAAAATCAATGTATAAAGTAAGCAATAAATAGATCAAATGAATAAGAAAAGATACTTAATCAGAGTGCGGAAATATCAAGTGTTAACTTCTTATAAAAATGATCTCAAGGGGGAAAGAGTGATCAGAAGTCACTCCTTCGATCATAGCAGAACAGTGGTTAATCCAACTTAAATACAAACAGTATACAAGAGTAAATCCATAAGAGTTAAGGGGGAAATATCCAAATGATTACAGTCATCCAAGGAAATGGGGCCTACACATAGGTTTCTTCTATCCTAAAGATTACTTCTTCATAAGTATGGATGAAGTGAACCCAACGTGGCCGCTCCGACTCTCAGCGTAGCCATCACTCGAAGGGTAGTATGCGGGATCATCGCTCAGGTCGTAGGATGCACCATCAAATTCTTCTATACCTGCAGGATAATCTAACACATTGCACAAAAGAAATGAGTTCAAAAGAACTCAGCAAGGCAAGTCATTTCATAATACACAGTTCATTCGATACAAGTCACAATATGATGCAATATGACATGAGACAATGATGAAATATGATTCTAATCTTAAGTATGCCAGTCTCTAAGGTAGACAGGCTTTAAGCCATAGCACCATACTTCTTTGGGTCGTCTGTCACTCCCCCTCAATCATAAGATATCTTGGGTCTGCCGTGGTAATTGGGTAAAGTCCTCATCAAGCCATGGTTGGGGATTTAGTCAACACTCTCTCACATCACCATTGGTATAAGTATTGGCGCATGTCGCGGCGAAGTCTAGCCCAATGCAAGTCATCTACTCAGTCGTATCATATCAGATCCGGATACTTTCCCTATGGCACCGACCAATTCGGTTCCGTATCCTTCACACTAGAGTTAGCGTATCCTATGGCACCGACCAACTCGAACTACGGACTCATCAACCCTATTGGCCATCCACAAATGGTAAACGGGAAGCTCTCACGTCCTCTCACGTGTTGGTTACCAGTCTTAAGCGCCCGTGAGCCCAGGTCTATCCATTTGCAACCCTACCAATAAATGGCCCCTTTCAGGTATCCGCAGTATGGTTCAAGTCCTCTCACGGAGTGGATACCGATCTTGAGCGCCCTTCAACATACTCTACCACGGGTAGTTCGGTCTCAATAACCCTTCCGATTCGGGTCTGATACGACAAGGAAAATATCCTAACCATACACCTAGACAATCCTATGCATGTCATCCAACAACCCGGGAAAGCGTCGATGGACACCTTCGGAGAATATCCCATACTAATCTCTCCGATGTCCAAGGACAGAAGTGTTGAAAGGACACTTCCCAATCCCAAGTCATACGTAGTCAATCACAAGCTCAATCTCATCATATCATACTAAATCAATGATTCATCATATAAGCAAGACATATCATAACATGATTGATCATATATATAAAGTCATAAAGTACAATTGAACATGATATTCTACATGATAGGTAACATTCTACTACTGATGAGAAAGCATATAGTAATCATGTATGGTAAAGGAATACATATAGGAACATAACCATTAAGTTCTCATAATGTAAGCATGTTGATATAATTAACATACTTGAGTTAACGACCGTCCTTACCTTAATCGAGTTGTAAATAAATTCAATGATCACCAAGAATGGTCCCAAAAATCAGTGTTGATACCCTAGACAACATACAAGTAGCATTAGAGAAGAAAGCAATCGAATCGGAGGTCAAACGAATCAATTCGTCCACAAACAGGGTGATCTCATATCTTGGTTGACTGGCTGGTCGACTACCAGTCGACCAAGCAGTCGACCAAGACTTGTTATCCTCAGGGCAGAATTGAAACTTGGTCCGAAACTGACCTTCCGGTGCTCCGATCGACACCAAATTTGGAGGGCATGTTTATAACAGTAAGAGGATACTACACACTAATTTTCATGATGATCCAACGGTCCAATTAGAAATTTCCAACTCGAAATCTTAAGTTCTATATGTTAATTATCAAGAATCAAATTGGAATTGATTGAAATTGTAAAGGATGATGGGAATCAATCAAGTGAATGTTAAGAATCAAGTTAGAAACTTAATTTCATAATACTCTAAGCTTAACATGCATCTACATATCAGTTTTGAATCAAGAATAGGTTAATATTGAAAAGAATCAAGGTAATGAAGTGCAAGTAATCTCAATGGAATCATAACATAGCATGAGTGGGGGAGGATCAAGGAATTGAAAGGGGGGAAACTCATGGTTAAGTTTTTGCAAGGTTGCAGCACTTCAACCATGGTCTCAAGATCATAGATTGATAGAAAATGAATAGATTAGAAGAAGAATAGAAGAAATCATACCTTGAGTTGAGGATTAATGTATAACACTAATGATTTGAGTCAAAGATCTTCCCAAACATCAAGAAAAAGCCCAAGAGAGTGTCCAACCTCGAGCTCTGGAGTGCAAATGATTACTCTAGGTCCTCATTCACGAGTTCCAAAAAGTAGGGGCAAAATGGGAAGTGATTTAGTAAATTTTCGGATTCCATTACTGCTGGTCGACCAAGACATGATAGCAACTTCAGGAGTGGATTTGGGAGGCTATACAGGGTCAAATCGAGCGGGGTTTTCTCCTACACAAGTCAATCAACAAGTCTAGTTTCAGGAAATACCTTCGGATTGATCACGGGGTTCCAATAAGTGCTTCAACTAATTCAATCTTCATCGATGCGCAGATTTTCACTCAACACTGACAATGTGTTCAAGTAAGGGGCATCATTGTCAATGTCCATAGGCTCTGTATCAAGCATCTAATCATCCACTAAGAGGGCCCATAGGTCTCTTCTACCACCACTTCGGGTCTTCGGACCTGCAACAGTATAAAATCCGGGCTGGGTCAGGGTTAGGATAAGGCCGGATTTTACACTAGCTCAGGATGAGACTCAGGATCAGGATGATGAAGGTGCTCAGGGAGATGAGGGTCACGAGGATATTCCGAGACACAAGGAGATTCCTACACCATGCTTCTTCAAGATTGGAGGTCCATCACATACGACTTTTGAGGCTCCAAGTGTGGCTTCTCAGTTGTCTTCGATTTCTTCCTTGCTCGAGAGGATGGAGTCTTACATGTATACTATTGGAGATAAATTGACTTGATTGGAGGAGGAGTTTAGAGCTAGGAGAGATAAGACTAATCATCGAAGTTGAACACCTAGATAGACAGTACTAGGATCTTTCCTTTTATGCTTTTCACAGATGTATTTACTTTCAGACTTGTAAAAATTTCCTTGTGATTAATGAAATTCAATTTATTTCACTTATGTTACTATACATTATGCATTTTCTTTTATTGCATTAATAATTGTTCAACGTTTGGCTTATGACTCATAACTCTTAACGACCACTCATGACTATTACTCCCAATAACAACTCATAACGACAACACCCAATTCAAACTCATACGACAACACACAACGACAACTTACTCACAATGACAACTCATAACTCATGACTCAACTCATAACTATAACCCATAAGGACAACTCTCAACTCAACACACATACACAACTCAAGTACAAGTCATGACTGTAACTCATACTTACAACTTATAACTTATGACTTCACACACATACACAATGACTTATATGTTATGACTCGTAAATATGGTTATTGTGCATTATTCAGGATTGGTGTATTATGCTTCATTGATTCAAGTTTCTAGTCCAAGTTTTCTATTATGCACTTCTAAGAAAGTTTGAGTCACTTTTGGATCTATGACTCAAGGATGCTTCATTATTGTGTTCTGTGGTTATGATTGTCCGAAAACTTTGGACTCTGATAACATTCTATTACATCCACCCAGCTGGTACCCTATCTGAAATACTCGATTGTGGATCCACGGCCCTGAAGATCAAGTTTAGGGCGATCATATCCCATATAGCACAATAACATAATCAAAAGCAAGAACTAATCATTATATTCAAGTAACTTAATAATAATAATCAAGAAAGGATCACAAAAGAATATCGAGTGCCAGAAAACAAGATACCAAATCAAAAGATAATTGTAGAGTATAGCAAAAATATACCCCACAAACAAAGTGAAAGGTAGATCAGAAATCTAAAGCAAGATCTAAAGCTATTACAAATAAAATAAAAGTCTAGAAGAACAAGAGTAGACTAGTCAAAATCTTCCATAGGCTCTTCTTCTTCTTTAGTCTTCGCCTTCTTCACCGTAGGGTTGTGCTCTTGTAACTTCGGGTCAGCTTCTAGCTCACGATCCCATCGGAAAATAAGACGATGCAGGCTGCCATCAATAGGAGCCATCAATGTAGTCCAAAACTGTGTACTGGTCACACCATTATTCATGACCTTCTCCAATGATTTCCGAAGTTGAACCATGTAGGGAAGGGACCTTTGCACCGTAGCACGGGATCTCTTCCATTCCTGCAAAAGCATCTAAGAACATGTCCCCCGAAGGGTAAGCTCAAAAGAACTTAGCAAGTAGTTCAATCAAAACAGCCATTTACACACAATTCAAAGCAAACATAAATGCAATGATATGAGACAATGAATGTAAGTATGCTTCTAACTCTATATATGCAGGTCTCTAATGGCAAACATGCTTTAAGTCATAGCACCATACTACTCTAGGTAGGTCTCAAATCACTCTCCCTCAACCTTCCCGATATCTTGGGTTCTCCGTTGGTAATTGGGTCCTACATCCTTCCCAAACATTTCATGGCTAGGGTTTAGGTCACCACTCTCTCACATCACCATTGGTCTAAGTATTGGCGCATTTCAGGGTTAATCTTACCCAACGCAAGTCATCTACTGAGTCATATCTACTTAGGGTAAGATACGTCCATTCCTCGCTTCCCACGATCCTTTCAGGTATCCTTCCCCCTAAAGTCACGGTCTCCTTCTCATCTATGTAGACTCTTAACCCTATTGGTCATCCACAAATAGTAAACGGGAAGCTCTCATGTCCTCTCATGGGTTGGTTACTGATCTTGAGCGCCCAAAAATCCACATTACTTCCACGGGTCACTCAGTCTCAATTCCCTCACTATCACATCCACCCAGTCGGTACCCTAACTGGGCTCATGGGCGCTCAAGACTGGTAGACAACCCGTGAGAGGACATGAGAGCTTCTCGTTTATTATATGTGGATGACCAATAGGGTTAAGATTCCATAGTCTAAGTTGGTTAGTGCCATAGGATATGACAACTTTAGGGAGAGAGATATTGGAACAAACTACCCAGGCACGAAAGGGAGGTAATGAAACCGGAACAAGTTGTCTAGTGTGCAGAAGGGAAGTATCCAACTGTGAAATCCATCCCAAACCTAGCCAGGACACCCTATTTGTTTTTGGATAAAGAAAGACCTGTTTAATGTTAGACCTTGAAGTCGGACCTTGATTTCAATGTTGTTATCCTTGAAAGCCTTTGGAGGCCATGTCCGACCTTTTCCTTAGGGTAGATTCTGTGAAATCCGGCCTTATCCTTACCCTAACCTGGCCCGGAATTTATATTGTCTGTAGATCCAATGACCCAAAGTGGTGGGAAAATTCCTTGTGGACCCTTTTGGTTGATGATTTGGTGTCGAAACCCAAGCCCATGGACATTGACGATGATGCCCCTCACTTGAGAGCATTGTCAGTGTTAGTTTTGAATCTGCACACCGAAGAGGGGTGAATTAGTTGAAATACCTAATGAATATCTGTGCTCATTCCAAAAGTATTTCCCGAAACTAGACTTCTTGATGGACTTGTAGGAGAAAACCCCACTGCATTTGACCCCATATAGCCCTCCAAATCCCTGTCCGAAGTTGCTGAACTATGTCTGGAAAATCCTGCTTGCGCATCGAAGAAGGTGAGCTTAGTTGGTGGACCTAATGAATTTCCATGCTTGATCCAAAGGTATTTCTTGAAACTAGACTTCTTTATTGACTTGTAGGAGAAAAACTCACTCAATTTGACCTTGTATAGTCCTCTGAATCCACATCCGAAGTTGCTGAACTATTCCTGAAAATTCTGTTGAAACTACTTTGGGTCGATACTATTGGTCGATACCATCAACCCAAGGTATTGACCAACAAGCCCAGATTCAAAAAAAAAAAGGGGCTTTTTGGATATTCCTTCCTCCTTTTAAGTGATACCTCGAACCTAAAACATTATTTCACTCATTTCAACATCTGAGAACGTGGGAAAGCTCCTCTAAGCCTCCTCCTTGGCTTGGGTGTTGATCTTCTTCAAGATCCTTTGTCTCTCTTCTCTAATCTCTCTCTCACTCTCTCTCTAATATACTTCTACCTCACCTTATTCTTGCTGTTGGGACCATGGCCAAGGTGCTGCAACCTTGCAAACACCTTTCCATGAGTCTTCTTTACCTCCTACATTAATGTTTTCAACCATCTTGCTATGTTCCACTTACCTCTTGATCAATTAATATACATTTCCATGATTTGTTGCTTACCAACTTACTTTATTTACCAAAACTGAGATGAAGCCTATGATTAACCTAATCTATACATTGCATATGATTTCAATATTGCTCCTAAGTTATTCCCTACCTAATCCACTATTTTTTCCCCCAATTTGCATTAAGAAATAGCCAATGCCATGATTAACAACTCTTGAACTTGATATGCCAATTTGGGGATTTCTAATTTGACCATTGGATGATGTTAATTCTTTGATAATTAGTGTCTCTATATTGTGAAACCCAGCCCTAACCTTGACCTGGAAACCTTGTTGTTTGTAGGTCCGATGACCCGAAGTAAAGTAAGAAGTCAGCTTTGGGCCATCCCAGAGAGGACTTGGTGTCGCTTTGAATCCATGAAGGTTGATGATGAGGTTCTATTTATGGAAACAAATCCTGATGAAGATCTAATTAGTTGATGGACTTGGAGTGCTCTCTATCTTGGTTTGAAGGCATTTCTACCTACTAGGTAAGTCACTTGACTTGTGTCAAACCTCTTTAGGTTTGGATTTGATCCGGGCCTTCAATTCCTTTTTGGCTTGGTTGGTGTTGTGTCAATCCACTCGACCATGGGTCTCTTTGGCTTGGTTGATTCTTGCTCTATTTAAGTCTAACTCGAGTCCACTTCGTATTTGCTGCCTCCAAACCCTCTGCGCGACCTCTCAGTCATCTCTCTTGCATCCTTGGAGTTTTCTTGGCGGATCTTCGTCGACTCTTCTTTTTGCATCAAAGGTATGTCTACTCTCTCTTCTTCTCCTACATCTTTGTTTTTTTTCCTTTTTGAGTTGAGCGTGAAGAATGCTGCATCCTCTGTTGCAAACATCTCTAACATGTTCTCATGATCATCCTAGGAATTAGGCTAGACAATGATCTTAACCATGATCATTGCAGCTTTTGAAGGATTCATGATCAAACCATGATTTAATCTCTGTTAATTTCCTAATCTGAATTCTGATCTCTTTGGATCTTCTTTCATTGATCATGTTAGTGGTTAATGGTTGTGTTTTCTTTCTATGATCCATAATCCATAGAATTCTAGTTGTTCTCTTCTACCTTACTATGTGTTCTTCATGATGCATGATAGTACATATATGGTAGGTTTTATTTCCTTATTTAGATTTATGCTTCTAAGCTTTATTCTATGAAGACCTATGCATGTTTTCATGTTTTCATTACAAGCAATGATCCATCTTCCTATTGTTCTTGTCCTTGTTTTCTATTTCAAAATTCCTCAAGATCCATGTTTGATTTATTTATGGTAACTTTTTGTTTCCTAATTTGGATCTTGATACCTTGATTTGATTAGTGTTTTGAGGTCCCCTATATGCTAGAATACTCTATGTAGTCTACCCTTGATTAGTACCCTTTTGAACCACCAAATTCGGTTTCATAACTTAAACTCGATTTTCTAGTTATCGTCTGCATTGGTCGTGATTGGTCGATGGACCACTCACCAATCCACTCGACCAATGAGTCAACTCCTTGGTTGCTTTGGATGTTTTGCTATATTTTCTGTTAGGGATCTTTCCTAATATGTTGTATATACTTGTTTAGGACCTTCTTCTCAAGTTTGCCAAGATCTTACTTGATTTCTTAGGATTCTTTGGAGTTATAAAGGTAGGATGGTTATTTCCTTAATTACATAGATAGCATGAATCTAGTTTCTATATTTGAATATCATTAATATGTTTCTTAAATTAGATTCTTACAATGATATACTACTGTTGCATAACTTTGATTTCGTAGCATTGCTTATTCATATTGAATTGATTCATGTATGATTTACTTACCAATGTTATACAAATGATTGTAAATATTGATTTCTTTCCATATTGAGTTACCATATATGTGATGATATGAATTGATGCATGTGTTGCTTCGTATGGTTTGGAAAGGAGGGTGTCCTTTGACACTTCTGTCCTTGGACTACTCGGGAATATTATGGGATGTTTCGGAGATGCCCTCTGGACACCTTCCTAAACCGTTGGATGACATATATAGGATTGTCTAGTAGTGTTTGGCTAGGATGTCCTGTTATGTCGACCCTAATCGGAGGGGTATTGAGACCGAACGACCCGTGGTAGCAATGGGGATTCATGGGCGCTCAAGACCGGTAACCAACCCGTGAGAGGACAGGAATCACATTGTGGGGGCCATTTATTGGTAGGGTTGCATATGGTTAGACTTGGGCTCACGGGCGCTTAAGACCGGTAACCAACCCGTGAGAGGCGTGAGAGCTTCCCGTTTACCATATGTGGATGATCAATAGGGTTGGTGAGTCCGTAGTCGGGGACTATGAGGACTCTAGTGTGAAGGATACCGGAAAGGATCGTCGGGGACGAGGAATGGAAGTATCTGGATCTGACTTGATGTAACCAAGTAGAAGACTTGCATTTGGCTAGGTATTACCCGACATGCGCCAGACTTATACCAAATGGTTGTGAGAGAGTGTGTTGACTTAACCCCTCGCCAAGGTTTGTCCCGAGGGATGAAGGACCCATTACCAATCGGTCGCCCGAGATATCTTAAATGGTTGGAGGGAATCCAAGATATCTTAAATGGTTGAGGATGTGAGTGGACTTTCCTAAAGAAGTACGGTGCTATGACTTAAAGCATGTCCGCCAATAGAGACCAAGCATACATAGAGTTAGAATCATTCATTCATTGTTTGTCTCATATCATATTGCATTTATGTTTGTTCGAATCCTGCCATTTATGTTATTATGGATTTTAACGCCTTTACGGAGTTTCTTTGAAACTCATTCCTTTATTGTACAATGTTGTTAGACTATCCTGCAGGTACGGAATACTATGACGGTCCCTATGAGGAAGCGCAAGGCGAAGAGACATATCTCCGGGAAGGTGATTGCGGTTACCACAATTACTCAAGATCCCACGGGTGGTTATGCTCCGTACAATGCTTAGTCCGACCATTGAGTGGAAGCGTCCTTGTGCTATCTATGAGATCTACACCTACAAGGATGTCGTCTACAAAGTGGAGAATAATTTAGTTACCCAATGTACTTGCTACTGGGATTAGCTTTTATCTAGTTTATTCTTTCGAGCTACTTTTCCGCTGGATGTAAAGTGGGATTTTTGCTTCACTTTACTTATCTGTTTGACACTCTGATTATATCTATTATTCCGTTTCGTTTATGATTCATTCTTTCAATATTGGATCTATGATTTATCTTCCGCACTCTTGTTATGGTTGTTCATGATTATGTTATTGTTTATGTGGGAGGTTGATCACTCGATACCTGATCTTCGGGCTGTGGATCACACTCTCGGGTATGCCAGATAGGGTACCGGCTGGGAGGGCGTGACATATATTGTGTTTAAGCTGCTCCCCGAGTTTCGTATCGATCCAAGACCCGGAAGACCAACTTTGAGCCAAAAATCCAACTTGTTGTCCTAAACCCTTTTGGGTCGATACTATTGGTCGATACCATCGACCCAAGGTATCGACCAACAAGGTTGCTGTCAGCAACTTTTGCCCAGTTTGATCCATTCGGTCTCCGATTGTTTTGATTTCTTCTCTAATCCTTCATGTACGTTTGTTTAGGGCTTTAAGACTATAATTGGACCATTTTCTTGTGACTTCGGATAATCTTCTTCACAATTTGAGGTAAGGATGGTTATTGCCATATAACATAGACTGTATGACTTTTACACTGTTGTTGGTAACTTAGGAGACTTAACTTATTAGTTGATTTTAGACATCATATGACTACTGTAGTTACCTTATGACAGTAGCACCATGCTTAATTACTTGGTTTATCATGTTTACTTATTCTTGTCATTTATTTATACACTGTATTATGAGATGTTATGACATGTTTTCAATATGATAATGTATTGTTGATATGTAATGGATGGAAATAAGCATGTGATTGCTTAGGTATGATTTGGGATTGGGGAGTGCCCTACTGGTACTTCCTTCCTTGGACATCGGAGGGAATAGTATGGGATGTTCTCCAAAGATGCCCATCGACACTTTCCTGGATCATTGGATGACATACATAGGACTTGTCTAGATGTACGGCTAGGATGTCCCTGTCGTATCAGACCCGAATCGGAAGGGCATTGAGACCGAACAACCCGTGGTAGTAGTGTGGATTTGTGGGCGCTCAAGACCAGTAACCATCCCGTGAGAGGACATAAATCGCATTTTGCGGATACCCGAAAGGGGTCATTTATTGGTAGGGTTGCAAATGGCTAGACTTGGGCTCACGGGCGCTCAAGACCGGTGAAATGATCCGTGAGGGGATGTGAGAGCTTTCCGTCTACTATTTGTGGATGACCAATAGGATTGATGAGTCCGGTGGGTAATATTCATGACTCTAGTGTGAAGGATATCGGAAAGGGTCCCGAGAGGGGAGGAGGAATGGACGTATCTGGAACTGACATGATATGACTAAGTAGATGACTTGCATTGGGCTAGGCTTCACCTTGACATGCGCCAATACTTAGACCAAATGGTGATGTGAGAGAGTGGTGACCGAAACCCCCAACCATGGATTTGTCCGAGAGGGATGCATGACCCAATTCCCCCCCGGTGATGAGTGACTGAGACTACCTAAAGAAGTATGGTGCTACAACTTAAAGCATCTCTACCTTAGAGACTAGCATACTTAGGGTTAGAATCATATATCATCATTGTCTCATATCATATTGCATCATGCTATGTTGTGCATCATATGATTTATGTTATTATGGAATAACTTTCCTTGTTGAGTTCTTTTGAACTCACTCCTTTTTGCAACATATTTTGTTAGACTTTTCTGCAGATACTACTACTGTTGACTGTGACGGTCAACACTTTGAGGACTAAGTTGGTGACTCATACCACTTTGGCTACGGTGACTACATCTGTGAAGGCTATCAGTTCAAGACTCATATTTGTCAGGAGTAGATCCGGCTTGGCTTAGTTTCTTATGATTATGTTATTAAGGAGACATTGTATAAGTTAGAAGAAACTGTAACTTAGTTGCTTACCTTTTTATTTCCCTTCTTTGGAGATCTGGTTGTAACCTTTACCTTATTTCGATCTACCTTCCGCACACATTTGGAGAGTATATTTCTGCTATACTCTATAATTGTCTTTTGATTTGGTACTTGTTATTCCGCACTCTGATGTTCTTTGTGATCCTTCTGTGATCATTTTTTTTTTAACTTTTATTATTAGATTACTTGAATACCATAAATTGTCCTTGCTTTTGATTATATTATTGTGCTAAGTGGATATGATCGTTCCTAAACTGGATCTGTTGGGCTGTGGATCACTCCCAAGTAACCCAGATAGGGTACCCCCTAGGTGGATTTAGGGCGGGATGTGCAACAACTCTATGTTTGATATGACTTGCATTGGGCTAGTTATAACCCTGACAAGCGCCAATACTCATACCAATGGTGGAGTGAGAGAGTGGTGACCTAAACCCCAATCATGGAATGTCTGAGATTGATGCCCTAATCCAACTGCCGCGGAGAACCCAGGATATAGAGATTGTTGAGGGAGAGTGACTGAGACTACCCAGAGGAGTATGATGTTCTATCTAAATATGTGTGTCCGCAAGAGAGACTAGCATATATAGAGTTAGAAGTATATTTGTATTATTGTCTCATATCATATTGCATCATGCTTGTTCTAAATTGCTTGTAGTTGTTATTTGTGATTGAACTACTTGTTGAGTTCTTTTGAGCTCACCCTTCGAGGACAATGTTTTTTAGACCTTATTGCAGGTACTGATGACTTCAAGAGCCAGGACTACGAGGCCATGGTGAGTGACCTATATTGTGTACAAGCAGCTAGCTGTTATGAACATCACAGTAAAGATTTCTAGTGTGAAGATTGTGCGTACCAGGAATTAGTCCTATTCGGAGCTAGAGTGTCCCGTACTAGATATGGAAGTTTTTGAGTTTAGACATATTCTTTTTAAGACGAAGTTGTATTATGATTAGACTTAGATTGATCCTTATACTTCCTTTATTTTATTCAGTTGTAATACATTAGAATTTTGATCTACCTTTCCGCTTTGATTATAGAGTTATTTCAGCTATACTTTATACTTAGATTTACTGTTTGGTATCTTTTATTCCGCACTTTGATATTCGTTCTGATCTATCTTG
This sequence comes from Hakea prostrata, assembly GCF_041222555.1. Lineage (NCBI taxonomy): Eukaryota > Viridiplantae > Streptophyta > Magnoliopsida > Proteales > Proteaceae > Hakea > Hakea prostrata. The sequence goes on along the minus strand of NC_142606.1, from coordinate 44,430,416 downwards.
AGATCCTTCTTTTATTGTTTCCTTAATTATATTTATACAATGATTTGCTCTTGCTCTTTGATTATACTATTGTGCTATGCAGGAGGATGATTGTTATGAACTAATCTTCGAGGCTGTGGATCACACCTTCGGGTATTCCAGTTAGGGTACCGGCTGGGGGTATGTGACAGATGATGTGATTTCTAGACCAGTAATTGTTGTGGGTTTTGGATTGTGTATGAGTTGTTAGCCTTGTGAGGATGAAATTCGGATTTAGATCATCCCAAAATCAAATTAAAATTGGGAGATCAAAATTTGGAATTTCGGACTTAGTATGTTGTCTATAATGGGGGCGGTCGCTTAGGGCAGTTGATTGGCCCACCATAAGCGACCAGTTGGGTCACAGTAGCCAGCATTGGGCTAGTATTACTCTGACATGCGACAATGCTCAAACCAATGGTTGTGGTGAGAGAGTGTGGCCCTAATCCCCAACCATAGTTGATGAGAGGATTGTCATCCCCTTGGTCATGATGGCCAGTTTAGTTGGAGCCTTTGGGGTTTGTGTGAGACTACCCAGAGGAGGTTGGTGTCGAATCTTAATGTTTTTCTACCTAGATAGAGACTTGCATTGGTTAGAGTATAGAAGCATTATCTCATTGCATTGCATATCATATTATGTTATTATATATTAACTCATGTTTTGAATGGTGGATATACATATTTGAATTACTCGTTGAATTCTTTTTAACTCATCCCTCATGGAATGCTGTTTTGGATTTTATTGTAGATCAAGATGCATCGATGTTCCAAGATCAGAGACGTCGGCGACCTATGCATACGACGGGATTACTATAGTGATGACGTGCATGGTGACATGTGCGCATGTCTTAACTATGCATACAGAGATTAGTCCTACACTTAGGAAGATGGAGACTATTCAAGAATCTGAGACACTTAGAGTTTCATATTGATCATTTGGTTAAAAACACATAGTTGATGTAAACCTTCAAAGATTTGACTTCTTTTTCTTTATAGTTTCACTTTCCTTTTTTGGGACTGATATGGAGAGTTTATGATCAGACCGGGTTCATACCTGGTCCGACCCTCGACCCCGGTCGAGACGGAGAAAACCGAATCGCTCCCGAGCGAACCGGATCTGGAAGATGGCTTGCTGAAGAAGAAAGCTTATTCGGCTGCAAGCGTGCCCTAATCTTACTTATGGATTAGGGTAATCACCCTGATGACAGCAGACTCAAACTGACGGCTGCGGATAATCATCATCAAAGGGATAACTATCGCATAACCTAACGGTTATCTCAGGAGTCCTCTATTAGTCCAAACTAGTAGAAGTCTATCGCTCAACGGATCTCAGTGATAAGATCCAACGACTACCCGAAGAAGGCTCGAGTGCATCCAACGAAGGAGATTCGAAGGTACACTCTATATAAACCTCACTACCATACAAGGTGAGGGAGGGATCAATCGATCAAAAAGAATACTATCTGAGACTCAGGTTCAGATACATACTGATAGATCCAAACTATCAGCGTCCTGCTATCTAGATCACCTTTCCCGTTTCTTCATTCATTAGCTCTGTGCTTCTAGCAGAGCCGTTTGTGATTAAGTTCATCAACTGACTTAGCCTTCGGAGGTGGACTCCCGACCCCAGCGGTCGGGCCACATCTGACGCTTTCGTTTTGCAGGACATCACGTGGAGATCCAAGGGCTGAGCAGATTTTGGACGCATCAGGGACAGATGTTAAACTAGTTTGACTTCGCCTTCCACATTGTTTTCAGATCCATTTGAGATCCTTTTATTATCCTTGACACTTATTATTACTTCATAATTTGATTCTTTTATTGATTCTTGCTCATGATTATATTATTATGTGGTGTGGTGTGTGATTCAAAATGAAACTTGATCTTGTGACTGTGGATTACTCCCTCGGGTATTTGGGTGGATTGAATACCGGCTAGGTGGAGGTGACAATATCTCATGCCAATGTTCGTGGTGAGAGAATGTGGCCATATATCCCCAGCCATGGTCGTTGATTGGACTATTGTCCCCATACCTCCATTGTGATGCCTATTTCCATTTGTGTCATTGGGGTCTGTGTGAGACTTCCCAAAGGAGACTAGTGTTATATCTTAATGTGTATTTGCCTAGATAGATATTGGCATAGTTATACTCATAGGAGCATACTTGCGTTTACATTAAATGCATGGTATATAATATTGTTGACTTCATTGAGTTCGTGGGAACTTATCACGTATAGAAATCCTTTCTTTAGATTCTTTGACTGGTTACGAGGACTCCATCATTCCGGAGTACTCAATGTTGTTGGAGCTGTTAGACATCCAAGCAAGTGAGGATTGCAAAACCCTGATTCAATGAATTGAACAATTGGATTAAACACACTTCAAACATTTCTTTATGATAATTCATTTAGACTTTCACTGATTTAACTTTAGCTTTGACTCTGAATTTACATTTAAATAATTGTAATAATATATTATTTAACACCTTATAATTCCTTGCTCTTTTGATTATGCTGTGTATAATGTGGTTATGGATTGGCCGTAACCAAGGTCCTTATGGTTATGGATCACATCCATGGGTATTTGGGTAAGTCCGATACCGACTGGGTGAGGTGTGACAACATGGAGTTGTAATTCTTTGCCAAATATTTGCTCCTTGATTTGGAGAACCTTGTGGAGATGGCCAGGCAACTGGCGTGGGGGGGGGGGGCTAGAAAGAGGGGAATTGAAGTGAATCACTGTTGCCTGAGATGTAGGGAGATTGAAGAATTGGTGGAACATATTTTTGTTCACCGTGCCTTTGGACGTGCAGTATGGTTTCGAAGCCCTTTAGCAGGAAAATTCAACCCTGATGCAGTTCCCCTGCTTGTTTGATATTATAGGGTCTTAGGCATCATGGCAAGCTCAGAATAAAAAGGTGCGAAGGGGAGCTGGAATACATGGCTTCTTTCATCTTTTGGTTACTTGGAAAGCCAGGAATGAGTTATTATATGGTAGGAGAAATTGGAAACTAGAAGAGGTAATTATGGCGGCATCAGATCACTGATTTGAATTCCTCAGGACAAAACTTCGCCTTATTATTCCACCCTGATCAGCAACAACTCACCCCACGCAGGAACACCAAATTAATTGGAGATGGTTATGGATTTGTAGATAAACCCCCCAGGCCCTTTGGAATAAGAAGGCGAAGTTCCAATTAACCCTGATCAGCAACAACAACCAATGTATCCAGGCCATGGTTATGGATTTGTAGATAAACTCCCCAGGCCCTTTGGAATTTAAGATAACCCAGACCAACCTGGTTAATTGGAGATTTCTGCTTGCCCAAATTGGACTAATTTTGCGCTCCCTACTTTGAGGGTTGCAAGACTTTACTCCCAGCAAGCTTGGCATTTTTTTAGCTTCTGATGGCAGCTTTTTAGCTTCTAATGGCAGCTTTCTGGCTTCAAATATGCTTGTTTAGCAGCCAAATACGCTAATATTAGTGTTACCAACCCTCAGCATCAATGCTGGAGACCTCAGTATCCAAAATCCAACAGATCACCTCTTTGCAATCTGAGTCAATTAAAAGAACCTCAACCCCTAGTTTCAGGCCCTCCAATAATCCAAACCTGATCGCCAATGCGTCCCGTCTTAATGGGGTCGAATGGAATTGGACTAATTGAGCATCAAGTATATGGCACCTTACCTCAACCCCTGGTTTCAGGCCCTCCAATAATCCAAACCTGATCACCAATGCATCCCGTCTTAATGGGATCGAATGGAATTGGACTGATTGAGCATCAAGTACATGGCACCTTGCATATCTGATTAAAAGTAAAAACCCGTCTTCCAGTCTTTTTCTGAGTTAAAGATAACTTGGTGCTTCTGAAAAACCCAAGACAACCCAGCCCCACCACTTATGAAACTTCAACCCCAACTTCACAAACAAGGGTTCCAACAACCACTGTTCCATGAAGAAATGAAACTATACATGTTTCATCATAAAATAGATCTGAAGGAAAGGATTAAGATGCACACATGTAATGATACCTCTGATAAATTACCTCATTAACTACCAACGTAAAATTTGAAATTTCCAAATAAAGAACATAGCTCATAAATGACAGGCCATTCCTTCATGCACAAAACTAACAGCAATCTATGCAGCAGCAAGTACATGTGTGCAATGACCAATGAATCTTCTCCTGTACATACAATATTGCATGCATATACACGTGCCATCTCTAAAAGGGCTGGCATGTAAGTGCAGTTGTGCAGAAACTGATTTAGGGAATCTTTGAGATCTCCACCAATAACTTATGTAAGGCTTGTGGCTTTGAAAAGAAAGGCGAGTGATCAGAACCTTTCAGCCAGAATACCTTTTCTGGGGGGTTTGAACTTATCATCCTTTGTTGAAGGAGAAGGGGTATCGCATTATCTTCAGGAGTCTCTATATAAAACCGCCTGACAGAGCCATAGTTACCATTAGAAAGGGAGAGCTTCTCTAGAACTGGTGCAAAAGGAATTGGCCTCAAGGAAACAGAGGCCAAAGCAACATCCTGTTATAAGGATAACCAAAAAGAGTTAACGTAGAAGTTCAAGCAGAAAAGAATTCATAAAAGACAACTATTTAACAAGCTGCAACATCAGGTGGCTTATTTCCCTTTTCCTTTACACTACCCCAACTAATATTTTCTCTTGCAATCAAATGATGGTCATGGCAAGAAATAAGAAAGAAAATTTCTTATTATAGCATCATCACCTGTACAAGATAACTTCTTAGGAGTTTCTTTCCATAATATGGCAAATTTGGAATTTTCCCAGATTGGAAGAAGACTTTGAATGGTAGAACTCAACAGGAAAACAAGATAACAAGATTTTAAGAGCCAATACTAGAGGACACATGCTGATGACTATGAAAAATCTCATCCATGTCCATACTATTAAGATGCTAATAATACATCATGAAAGCATCTAGATTTCAAAGAAATAATATCTCTACCAGATTAAAAATCAACATTTTGTTTTGTTTTGTCCATGTGATACTACAAAAATACATCTCACAAGCTATTTTATTTATGGGGGAAAATGCTAAATAATATCTCTACCAGATTAAAAATCAACATTTTGTTTTGTTTTGTCCATGTGATACTACAAAAATACATCTCACAAGCTATTTTATTTATGGGGGAAAATGCTAACTGGTTGCGCAGCTCCTGTGCCCATGCACAACAGCACACAGAGGTACCACCCTACCCACCACGAAATAAAAAGTCGCATCTATGCATCAGCCCCAGCATTCACTCTCATTGGCCCCACTACTGGTACAGGTGCTACACAACCGCTCAGTGATCAACTGACTTTATTTATTGGTCATGAACATCTTATATAATGGTCATGGGACAAAGAAAAAATTATGCATCAACAGACTAACATAGAAACATACCTTAGCAGGACTCTGATTAAAAAGCAAATCCCTTAATAATGTTTTGTCAAGATCAATAGCAGTGGGGGGATGGTCATTCCCATTTGCATATAGAAATATTTGAGCAGATTGCATAAGATCATTTGAATCTGCCTGTAATAGCTGAAAGTATTAGTGACAGTATAGCAAGCACATACCTTTTATGCCAAAAGCATTAGTTCAAAATATAAAGGTCTTTCACTCCCTCATGGATCACAAAAAGAACTACAATTTACAAACTAGGTGCTAGGTTGTTCCACTTCTCATCCATAAGAATGTATATTGCACAAGGACAATTCATCAAAAAGGTATTGGATAGCAAAACCTGCAATAGATGTTTCTGGGATGATATATGAGCATTATCATGCAGATTGCAGAGAACCAAATTACACATGAGACCCAAAATTCAAGCAGAAAAGGTGGATCATATCACAAGGTTATTCATTTTTTTAAGTATCTCTCTTCTGCAAATGAAAAATAAAGTTTTAACTGTAGAAGTAAAAATTTACACACCAATGTTCAAGAATTTTTTTTTTGGTAAACAATGTTCAAGAATTTGAAAAGGATCGTATATGTAGGTAATCTATATGCTTCGCTTATGCTTAGGTTTGTCATTATTTAGATTATTTCGTATATTTTATGGATGGAATATAATGAAATAGGGTCACTTTGAGGTTCCATTCATTTAATATCCCTTTGGTGTCATTGACATAAGAGATGTCGTTTCTAGTCTATCTCTTTCTATTTATATAATAATCGAGAAATTGCAATAGAAAAGAAAAGGGAGAGGTTTGTGATGATTTTGAAATCTTTTCTACTAGGTAATCTATTATCCTTATGCATGAAGATAATCAATTCGGTAGTTGTGGTCGGACTCTATTATGGATTTCTGACCACATTCTCCATAGGGCCCTCTTATCTCTTCCTTCTCCGAGCTCAGGTTATGGAAGAAGGAACCGAGAAGAAGGTATCAACAACAACTAGTTTTATTATGGGACAGCTCATGATGTTCATATCGATCATGCGCCTCTGCATCTAGCATTGGGTAGACCTCATACAATAACTGTCTTAGTTCTACCGTATCTTTTGTTTCATTTCTTCTGGAACAATCACAAACACTTTTTTGATTATGGATCTACTACCAGAAATTCAATGCGTAATCTCAGCATTCAATGTGTATTCCTGAATAATCTCATTTTTCAATTATTCAACCATTTCATTTTACCAAGTTCAACGTTAGCCAGATTAGTCAACATTTATATGTTTCGATGCAACAACAAGATCTTATTTGTAACAAGCAGTTTTGTTGGTTGGTTAATTGGTCACATTTTATTCATGAAATGGGTTGGATTGGTATTATTCTGGATACGCCAAAATCATTTTATCAGATCGAATGTACTTATTCGATCTAAGAAGGACCTTGTGTCAGAATTGAGAAATTCTATGGCTCAAATCTTTATTATTCTCTTATTTATCACCTGTCTACTATTTAGGCAAAATGCCGTCACCTATTGTCACTAAGAAACTGAAAGAAAAAATGGAAGAAAGAAGGCAAAGTGAGGAAGAAACAGATGTAGAAATAGAAAGAACTTCCGAAACGAAGGGGACTAAACAGAAACAAGAGGGATCCATCGAAGAAGACCCTTACCCTCCCCTTTGTTCGGAAGAAAAGGAGGATCCGGACAAAATAGATGAAACGGAAGAGATCCGAGTGAATGGAAACGAAAAAACAAAGGATGGATTCCACTTTAACTTTAAAGAGACATCCTATAAAAATAGCCCAGTTTTCAAAAATTATTATCTGGATTTCCATCCAGCTAATTCGAAGTTAGAAATACTTAAAGAAGAAGAAGAGAAATACAATTTTTGGCTTGAAAAACCTCTTGTTACTATCCTTTTTGACTATAAATGATGGAATCGGCCATTGAGATATAAATACCTAAGAAAGAAACAACTGAAAAATGCTATAAGAAATGAAATGTCACAATATTTTTTTTATACATGTCGAAGCGATGGAAAAAAAAAGAATATCTTTTACATATCCACCCAGTTTGTCAACCTTTTGTGAAATGATAGAAAGAAAAAAAATCTTTGTACACACTGGAAAAAATATCTTCTGAAGAACTGTATAATCAATGGATTTATACCAATGCAGAAAAAAAGAACTTCAGTAAAGAATTTTTAAATAGAATGGAAACCCTAGACAAAGGATTTAGTACTCTAGGCTTTTTTTTTACTCCTTAGACATGAAGCCGCTTTTTTGACATGCAAGATTTCAGCCGCTTTATCACCTTGTGTGCCACGTTACCGCCTAGGCGGTAAAGCAATCACTTTATTGACATTTTGTACGTAAACTTTTTTTTTTGGGGGGGGGGGATTTTTCTTAAAACATCAAATTTTATTCTACAAAACCATATACGAATATAATAGCTATTCATTTCTGATTCTGGATTCATTATGTAGAGAATTATTTGGAATAATATTATTAATTAATTTATCGATTGAGTCAAAAAAAACGGATAATTTTAGATTCAGATGTGAGAATTCTTTGTTCACTTAAAAAAAAATTAAAAAAATTAATAATAATAAATAAATAAATAAAAGGTAAAAAAAATTGGATGTTTAAGTTGAGCAACAAGCTAACAATTATATAGCATTGGTTTTCCCGTGCAACAAAGAATATTTTCCTCATACTTCCATTTTTATATCTATAATTTTACATAGTTCATAATCATATGCTATAATGTTATTACGTTATGTTGCTAATTGCTTTTGTACATTAGTATTATGATGAGATGAACTTATGGTTGTATTTTTATGATAATTATTGGGCAAAGAAGCTTGAATACGGGTTTCCGTAGTAAGGATGCGTAAATAAATTAAATTTGATTGGTTAATGTATATGGGTAAATATGGTTGCAGAAGATAGATCAAATCCAAGCTTTGAGCTCAAACAAGAATTGGTTATGGACTTTAGGAAAGAAGAGAGCTGGGTTGGAATTTTAGTTGATGATGAAATGACAAAAGTAATTGGTGGTATTGTAATATTGTTGTGTTTGAAAAAGAATTTACAAGAATCTGAAGATCGATGGAATGTAGGACTGGAGCTGTTAAAATTGAAAGGAAGAAGTGGATAAGAATAGAGAGCTGAAACCAGAGACTGACGATTGGGGAAGAGGAATGAGCAAGGAATAAGTTTAGATTTTATTGTGCCTTTTGATTTATCCGTTGTAAATACTTTGTGTTAATGATCCATGTATCGGCAAATAACCATCTGTACTGTGGGGGTACACTTGGTCATTTGTATTTTTCCTTTTTACGCATGGTTACTTGAACTCCAGTGACCAGTTAGAAGTAGTGAGCTTATTGTATTCACTCACTTGCCTTTTCCCCTTTGCTTGATCTACAAGAAAGATCATGTCTAGGATAGTTTCCTTTTTACAGACAATATTCACCTTATATTTTCCGCAATCCCAGCCCCTCCCTCCATAGCAGGTTACATTCCCCCCTCACAACCCTATGGCAGCCTTAGGATCGCTCCCCTTTCGCTATTACTTAACCCCCAACCCTCCCCTAACCCTAAACAGTAATTCAAGCCCTTACCCCGCAGGTTTTCTTCTTCTTCAACTTTCTAACCTGCGGCAGCTTAGGAATTTCCAGAAAATTAAAAACCAGAATTATTTCCAACCCCTAAAACCCTAGATCACTTATATAACTCCCAATTCCTTCACCTTACAGGAGTATCTTCCCCATCCCCTTAGTCACACTCAATCCCCAGCCCCCATCCCTTTCCCTCACCTAAACCCTAGGATATTCTGCAAATTCCATCTTCCTCATTAGAAAACCTAACCCTAGAATCCCAAATTTTTAATTCTCTTCAACCATTGATCCAAACCTCAAGCCCTCTCTAAGAAACACTCAGCCTTAAACCTAGCCCAATCCAAACCCTAAAAACCTTAATTCCCTTAAAACCCTAAATCCAAAACCTGAACTTGAATATTCAGTACTGAAATTACAATTACAGCAAGGTTTAGTTAATGAAAACCTAAAATCCTAAACCCCTAAGCCTGGTCAAAACCTATCCTAACCCTAGCCTAACACCTACATCACATGAATTTGTCAAAAACCTCCATCAAAACGTACTACAACCCTAGAAGACTGCTGACTATCAGGGAAGGGGATCCTGGACTGAGCATAGATCTAGGACATTATTACAATCAACTAAACACTGATCCTGGTTCACATCAGTTTGGTATCAGAGCTATGGAAGAGTCAGCAGAAGCCAGGCAACTAATAAACATATGAAGAGCTAGTATGAGATGGTAGCACAACTACAGGGTTTGTCAACTCAAGTATAGGACTTGTCCTCCAGAGTAACATACCTAGAGCAGTCACGCATAGATGGCCAGTATACACTCTCCCACCACCCCCAAGCGTGAATTATAACAGATCTATGTTCCCCATCGAGGAGAGACTAGTGGAACCATAGACACAGGGATGAATCATGAAACTGAAGGAGAAACTTATCACCCAAGAATTCATAGGAATGATCAGAGACAGGAATGGCCACATCAAAGAATCAAGGTATGACAATCCTATGTTTGATACACATAAAACTAAAGAAAGGCCACCCTATAGACACAATCAGACTCTGACCACTCTGGAAGAGCACATCTAATCATTGTTGAGAATTGAGTAGCCTTGGCGCTCAAGTAAGTGAGTTTCTATTTTTAGAGAAAAATGTGCACAAGTCAGAGTTAGTGGTTGCTTGGTGTGCAAGTTCATGAAGTCACTTTGAAGTTCTAAAGTTTCCTATTTAGTTACTTTTTATTTTCATATTAGTTTCTATTTTCTGGTTCTTTCCCTTTCTGGACAGATTTTCTAGGAAGTCTAGTCTGTCACTTTTTTGTTACTTAGTTTCTATTTTAGAAGGAGGTTACTTGTCCTCCAAGTATGAATTTCTAAAGGCTTTTATTACAAAGAGAAGAAGCCTGTGATTCTAGTGAGGAGGTCCAGAATTGCAGGGAATTGCTGCTCCTTGCCAGTTCTATTTTCTCTCTTCTTTTTTAAACTCCTTCATTGTTTCTCCTGTAACTGTTGTGACTGATTTGACTCGAAGTGTGTGATTTCTAACATACTTCGATGGAGGCCAGGATTAGAGAGAAGTGTTGACAACCATAAGGCAAAACTTGACCCCAAGTGTTTTATGATTGGAGAGCTGCCCCAGATGATTACTTTGACTAATGACCTATCAGAGCGTAGAAAAATGAGATTGCCAAAACAAACTTGTAGGGGCTGCTAGGGATTCACGGAACACTATGGAGAGGGAATTGTACTATGAGGGTGGATAGCTTACTACTTGGAATCAGATGAGGAGAGAATTGACTAAGAGATAAGCTCCTCAAACATTACAAGATCAGACTATAAGAGCAATTACATACTCTGAAGCAGGGAACCATGTCAATTGCCAATTACATTGAGCAATTTGACTCTTTAGCCACCAGGATGACAACTCAGGAAAGTAACCTACAAATTATGATATGATTCAAGCTTGGTTTGAAGTATGAAATACAGGTGACCTTAGGGGTGACAAACAAACAAGATCCTAGAGATCTATTTGACGAAGCCCAGCATGCAAAAACTCTATTAGCTCAAAAGAAGCAGATCGGTTAGGACTTAAAGAGTAAGCCCACCACCACCAAACCCTACACTTCATCTATTTTAGTCCCTCCCAAAGTGCCAAACCCATCCAGAGCAGACTATAGAGGCCTAATCGACAGCAATAACCCAGGAGAATGCATTTACTGCCATGAGAAAGGACACTTTGCCAGAGAGTGTCCTAAAAGAAGGGACTTCCAATCTTTGACACCAACCAGCAGATTTCAGAAGAGGATGTAGTTTGCCCCCACTAGAGCCAGAACCAAAGGAAAAATACCAAGAGGAATATCTAGATCCTGAATCACATTTGAATGTAATGTCCAAGATCCTAGTTATAGATGCAGGAGGAGAAGATCGGAGAAGGAGTAGCATCTTCCACACCAGACCTCAGGCAGGAGGAATTCTAGCACAGAGCATCGTGGACAGTGGTAGCAAGTGAACGTGGCTTCAAAAAGCTTTATCAAAAGGGAGGGCTCAAAACAGAGAAGCACCCCAAATCATAAGGTCTCCCACTTTGATAGTGTCAGACTTGAGGTAACATCCAAGAGCCCAGTACTAGTGACTCCACTCCTATTTTGATGAGATTTGGTCTGACACAGTACCCATGAAGCTCTCTGACATCATCCTTGGAAGACCCTAATTGTTCGACAAAAATGTCACCATCACATGTAGGGAGAAGAAGTGTCTATCCGAACATAGAGGCCAGAACATTGTACTTTTGCCTCTATATCTACCAGAAGAAGCCAGGACAAGCCATCAGGACTAACTAGAAGAACTTGAAACCTAGCAAGCAAGTTCTCACAATTCCATATAGCGAAGCTACGAGCTCTGCAAGCCAGATTCTAAGAGTACATGAAGTTTGGAGGAAGACTCTCCATTCATCGGAGATGAATGCTTTCAAGAAGGGGAGAATTAATATAAACCATTTCCAGGGACAGCACAGGGCCTAGGGTTTCTCTTGTAAACCCTATGGCCCTTAACTCCACCAGGGGTATTTTGATCATTTTTTTCATTTTTTGTTTAGTCCAAGTTAGGTATAATTGGATTCAATATGTTTGTGGGAACCTATATCCATTTTTATTTCTAAATTTGAGTCCTTAGTTTGCAAGTTAGTCAAGAATCCTGATTAGGGTTGGATTCCTAGTTTGTGAAAGAGTCCAGTAGGGTTGTTCTACTCCTTGCAAGGAATCTACACCTATTCTTAGAATTCAAATTGGGTTCCTCTAGCGTAAGTTTTGAAGGTTCCTTGTGTGAGTTACAGTCCTAGGCAGTTAGAAGCTTTAGATTGATTTGAATTACAAACTAGAGTGCTAGTTTGTTTTCTTCCTAAAGTTGAGTCCTATTGTAAATTCCTTCTCGAAGGCTATAAATAAGCCTCTCAAGATTGTAAAATGCAGATTATGATTAATAAAATAGAGCTGAGATTGAAGGAGCAAGTAAGATGGGTTCCCATGAAGGGGACTTGCAGCAGCCTTTGCATGAAGGATTCTCTGCAGAATTTGGGATTCCAGCAACCTTCTTCATCTTCAAGTAAAAGACATTCACAGTCCCATCCCATCCCATCCCTTCTTCTTCTCTACCATCCACAACCCTCCCCGACCCCCCCCCCTTAACCCTAGTTTTCTTCATTCCCACCCCCGCCCCTCCACTCCATCATAGGTTATATTCCCCCTCCCCTTGCGGCAGCCTTAGGATCCATCCCCTAGCACTATTAGTTAATCCCCAACCCTCTCCAACCCTAAACTGTAATTCCAGCCTTTATCCCTTAGGTTTTCTTCTTCTTCAACTTTCTACCCTGTGGCAGCTTAGAATTTTCCAGAAAATTAAAAACCAGAATTATTCCCAACCCCTTGAACCTAAGACCACCTATATCTTCTAAATCCCAACCCCAATTCCTTCACCCCTTAAGGAGTATCCTCCCCGTCCCCTTCGCTCGATCCCCAGCCCCCATCCCTTTCCCCCATCAAAACCCTAGGAAATTCTGCAATCCCATCTTCTTCATTAGAAACCCTAATCCTAGATTTCCAAATTCCAAATTCTCTTCAACCATTCCCTTCTAGCACCAGATTCATCCAACCCTGAGAGACACTCGACCTTAAATCTAGCCCAATCCAAACCCTACAAACCTTAATTCCCATAAAACCCTAAAACCAAAATCCAAAACTTGAATATTCAGTTCTGAATTACAATTGCAGCAAGGTTTAGTCAATGAAAACCTAAAACCCTACAACTCTAAGCCTGGCCGAAACCTGTCCTAACCCTAGCCTAACACCTACATCACTTGAATTTGTCAAAAACCTCCACCACAAGGTACTACAGCCCTAGAAGACTGCTGATTCTCAGGGAAGAGGATCCTGGAGTGAGCCTAGATCTAGGACATTATTACTAAACCCTAGGTCCTGGTTCACTTTAGTATACCCCTAAGTTTGGAAAATACTACTGAAACAGCCCTGTATATGCCTCTGTTCTGCTGCTTTTTACCTCTGGAATGCGTCCAGGTTTGAAGTGCAATGCTAGTACAACACTAACTTTGACATATTCTACTGGTGTTTGCTGTTTTTGTCCCTTGATTACCTCTAGAGTTGGAATATACTGCTAGAACAACCCCATGTTTGTCATATCCTGCTGTTTCTGTCCTTGTGGTGACTATTATTGTCATCTTGTTGACACCTATTGGATATCGTCTTAAGGTCTTATTGCGGCTGAACCTAAACTTGCAGATGACTTACATGTTCAGACCATGGAAGAAAATTCGATCGAAATGCCTGCAAAATCCAACTTGAAACGAAATTGAGTAGTAGGCACGAAAAGTATCCATTTCGTTTCGTATCGACCAAAATTTCGGTTGATACGAGTCGAAATTTCGGCCCAATATGGTATCGGGCCGAAACGACACTTGCGTAGGCTTTAAAATACCCAAAATCGAGCTCATTTTCGACCTACCGCCAGTTTCAACTGTTTCGAGCGATATCGCCCAGGAGATTTTGACCTGATTTTGCATTTTTTGCTCATTTCTCTTGCTTTCATCCCATTCTACACCTAATTTCTAGTATTCCATTTCCTTCAAACACTTGATTTGCTCCTCCATTTGTGCATTTTCTCAAATCTTGCAAGGTGAGTAACCAACTTCCTCATTTTTTTATTTTTGTTTCATTTGTGCCTTAAATCATGTTAGATTGCTTCCAAATTTATATATGTTTACTTTAGAGTGATGATCTATGAATTTGTAGTGTCAAAATTATTTTTTGATTCTTCCTACTATTTTTTTATTTTTCTGTTATTAAAAATTATTTACTAAATTATGTATATTGTTAAAAATGTTTATGTATAGTACATGTATAAGCTTCAAATGGATGTATGTGAGAGATGAGACACCATATTGCTGTGATGGTGTTGAATTAATTTTTTTTCTGTTAATTATGTAATTTTACTGTATTTAATATATATTTAAATAATTAAAAAAATATTTATGTTTTAAATTTAAAAATAGGAGAGTATTAGTGGAAGCATGTATGCAATTTTTTGAGCATGTTGTGGATATTTTTAAGATAGTTAGTGTGTATTTTATATATTTTATAATTATTTATATATTAAAAAATACTTATATAGTTATACATATATTTTATTTTATATTTAAAAATAGGAGGTTATTATTAGAAGCATGTATGTCATTTTTGGAGCATATTGTGGAGCTTTTCAAGATACTTAGTGTGTGTTTCTTGTATCAGACACTCTATTTTAAAGATGTCAGACATAGCTTAGGATCATGGGAGGCCACTGACAACTGATAAGAGGAAGAGTGAGTGTAATTACTGCAAGAAACAAATAAGAGGAGGTGGGGTCACTAGATTGAAGGTGCATCTAGCTGGTGGCAACAGGGATGTAACAGGGTGCCCAAAGGTGCCTGTAGAGGTCAAGAAGGCAATGGCCTCATATATTAGTGGTGGAAAGCAAAAGAGGAAAGAGAAGAGAACACAGAGGGATGAGTTCGAGGATGCCTGCTTAGATGACCTTCCAGATCCTGAGGGTTATGGTAGGGATGAGCCAGGAGACAGTGACCCTGATCCAGAGGCCGATCAGCTGAGGAGGGCGATGATGATGAGTAGGGAGCAACAGAGGATTGATGACATCAGGAAGCAACAAAGGGGTCTGGGTTGTGGGTCCTCTAGAGAGCCAGTAAGTATGGGAGGCATAGGTGGCTCCCAAGTCCCTATGAGGAGGTCTCAGAGTGTCAGGCAGGAGGCTCTTATCCCATGGGCCCCTACAAGGGGTCGAGCTTCCTCAGCACATCCTACAGATCCGGATCTTGAGATTCTTCGCAATGATCCGGCCATATTTGCGAGGCCTGAGCATAAACAGAGAAAGTTGAAGCACTTATGGGGGAGTGTGAAGGAGAAAGTGGGGATGGCTTTCTCCAAATGGGCGCATTACCATAGTGTTCCAACACATACAGCTCAGGGGCCCTACTACGGAGAGATATGATTGAGCAGATAGGCGGTGGTGGGAGTGGTGTACGGGGCCCCACTCCATATGAGATATATAATGTGTATTTGCCTAAGCATAAAGAGGACATAAATGAATACATTAAGGGATTAAAGCCCATGTGGAATCATTATGGAGTGACTCTGATGGCTGATGGTTGGACTGGTCCCACTAGACAATCCATCATCAATTTCATGTTGAATTGTGATGGGAGGACAAGTGTTCCTCAAGTCGTAGATGCATCCGGTGAGAAGAAGGATGCAAAATACATTTACAAATTACTCAAGCAAGTGGTGAAGGAGGTTGGAGTGGAAAATGTAGTTCAAATTGTGATCGATAATGGCTCCAACTACAAGAAAGTCTGGGTTGAAGATGCAAGAGAACTCCAGGTATCTAAACTCTAAACATATAGTATTAATTTTCATTTGTAAATACATATATTTACATTACACATATACATGTACACTTTATAACTTTGTATTGATGGCTTGATGCCTTGATGGATGGACAGATATAGGCTCTTTTGGACTCCTTGTGCTGCTCACCGCATTGACTTAATGTTGAAGGAGATTGGAAAGGTCAAGCTTGTGAAGAATACGGTGGACCAAGCTCGACATGTTAGCACCTTCATATATAACCACACCTATGCATTAAGGATGATGAGGGACAAGTGTCAGGGTGAGTTAGTGAGGCCAGGCATAACCAGATTTGCTACTAATTGGAAAGCACTGCGAGCTTTGAGAGTAGGAAGACCGGCCTTAGGAGTGTGTTTGCATCGAGGAGTGGTTTAACTGGGAGGGTTCTTCATCGGTGGGAGGAAGGAGAGCTCGGTTGACTATCCTTGATGAGAGTTTCGGCACAATGTGAGGATAGTAGTGAAGATGCTTGAGCTCGTGGTGAATGTGTTGAGGATGGTAGATCAGCAAAGAAAACCTACTCTAGCACACATATTTGCTGCAGTAGATAGGATGAAGCAGCAAGTTGCTCAGGTCCACCCACGCGGCAACAAGAAAGTCCTTCAAATCATCAACAGTAGATGGGAGTCTATGTTGCAGCATCCACTGCATAAGGCTGGTGAGTTGTTAAGTTGTTAAGTACTTAAGTCTAGTATTTAATTTAATTTTCATTATGTTATCACACTATTAAGGCTTAAGCATTAACTATTCCCTTTTATGACATACTTTTTCTTACACAGCATACTATTTAAATCCCAAGTACCATTACAAGGACAATCTTGGGATGAGGCAAGATTTGATGGATGCTGTCCAAACTGTAGTGGAGAAGTTCGAACCGGATACAGCTAAACAAGCAGTCATCCTTATGGAGGTGAGATAGTGATTAGAATCATTTGATATTCACAATTCGTAGTTTTATACTAAGTCATTAACCTAGTAAGTAGTAACTAGTAACTACTAAGTACTAACTAGTTATTGTTTTTTCTCCTTATATATTAGATAAAGGCTTTTAGGGATGCCACTGGGAGCTTCGGTCGTGTTGTGGCTGTATCGGGACGGGAAACCGCCCCTGCAGGTAAGTTCATTCATTTATTTCATTATACATTATACATTTAATTATTATATTCTATCTTTAATTTAGTTATTTAAGTATTAAAATGACTTGGAGTCTATGTTTGTTGCAGCTGAGTGGTGGTTGCAATTTGGACGTGATTCACACAACTTGAGTAGGATTGCAAGCAAAGTGCTCTCCCAAACATGTTCTGCCACTGGTTGTGAGCGAAATTGGAGCACCTTCAGCCTCATTCACTCGAAGAGGCGCAACCGATTGGGTGTGAAGCGTCTAGAGGACCTTGTCTACCTACACTATAATATGAGACTGAGAGAGGATCATATTAGACAGGGGATGGACAGAGAGAGCACCAATATCGAGTTGGCCGACATATTTGAGATGGATGATGATGATAACCCAGTAGTTGACTCGATCAGGGATAGTGGAGACGGATTGCTGGATGAGGATGGAGGTCTTCCCAATAGTCAGATTGCAGAGGAGATGGGGGCTGATGTGGGGGACTTCATGGCCCAGGAGGGGAGGCCACATGCAGAGCCCGCCCGTCCCTTCGTGCCACACCCTAGTGCATCCACCCGCAGTGAGGATTTGATTTTCTGATCCGACACTGAGAATGAGGTGACTCAGGCCTCCGGCGATGACGACGATGGTGGTGATGATGACGGTGATGGTGATGATAGAGGGGATGAGGAGGGTGTGGGACCTCATGATCAGGATTCAGCTGATCCTAGGGAGAGACCACCACCACCACCACCTGCTGGACGTGAGAGTCGGGGGGGGGAGGACGACCACCGAGATTCACAGGAGAGAGTCAGTTCACCCACGCGACACAGGATTCAGACCATACTGGAGCTGCATCTCGAGGCAAAAATGTTTCCTCTACATATTCGAGGAAGGGGAAGGGGAGACAACATGGCTGGAGCACAGAGGACACGCCATCATATGGGTCCTCCCGTCCATCCGATGCCGAGAGCTTGGTGGGATCTATGAGATCGATGAGCATTGATGATGCTAGAGACTCCTCCACCTCCAGAGGATCCGGATGGCATAGGCCTGCAGAGTCCTCATATGATACTGCTGTGGAGAGTATTGGTTCTACCGAGTCGACTTATGGTTATGGTCCTTATGGTTATGGACCATATGGTGTCCCTCCCGGCTATCGATTTCGGGGTCGGCCGGTCAGCCACGACTGGAGCCTTATGGTTATGGAGCGGCCTATGGAGCTTATGGTGTCCCTCCCACTGTCGATTATCGGAGTCAGCCACTGCGACCTTATCAGTATCCTTATCCTTCTCCTAAGAGCCAGGGGCAGGGTGGTCTTTCATTTGTTGAGTAGATCTTCCACACTATTCCACAGCCACAAGGCCCACCACCACCAGTTCCTTTGGAGATTCACAACTTCCCACCGTTAGGGAATCTTATGCATGTGGATGAGGCCACATACAGAGGTGCAGTTTTTGACTATGTCCAAAACTATATGGGGCGGGGGCAAACATCATCGGGAGTTATATTGTCATTTGTATGGGGTGCAGACGGAAGAGGGAGACCTTAAGGCTTGAATAGAATAGACTTGTAAGCAAGTTGTAAGTTGTAACTTGTAACTTGTAAGTAATAACAATACAGCTTCTTCTCTGATTCATGTACTATATACTTGGAATGTTGGATGTTACATTTTCAGTAGTTTTTTAGTAAACTAGTAGTTATTATAGTGTTTATTATGCTTGAAATAGCTAGTATGCAAAAATCCAAATCAATTTGAGTGCATTTGAGGCTCGAAATTGAGTTTTCAAGAATCAAGAAAAAAGTATCCAGTTTCGGTCGAAATGTTCATTTCGATCGAATTCTTTACCTTGGTTCAGACCACCACCATAAAATTATGTGTTCTCTCTTTTTATTTGTAATGGGCTCAGGCTTTTGAGGCCTATATCCATCCAAAGGGAAAACTTAAATATATCAAGGGGGACCCACCTGCATCTCAACTTAATGATCCTGCTTCCATTGCTCATGACGATGAGTGGATGAGAGAAAACCCTATTGTTAAAATTTGGTTATGGAATAGCGTCAAGCCTTTATTGCTGCCAATGTAAATTTTCATACTTTGGCTAAGGGAGTGTGGGAAGACCTCTACAAAAGCTACTCCAAAGCTAAAAACATCTCTTATACCTATGAATTGTATGAATTTTTTCCCCCCAGTTTTCACAAGGAGATAAATCTCTAAATGATTATTTCAGTACTTACAAAGGCTATCCTGAGGAACTACAGGTTTACCAGCCCATCACCATTGACATGGAAAAATTGAAGGAGCAAAAGAAATTCTTTTGGCTCGTCTTCATCCTGAATATCAGACAGTAAAGAGTCAATTGCTTACTGGAGAGAAGGTGCCCTCCCTTAATGAAATCTTCTCTTGATTAAATTGACTAGTCCCTAGCTCCTCTAATCTTTTAATACTGTTCACTCATGTTGGGCAAAGCACGGTAAACCAGACTGGGCTTATTAACTGGCCAACACAGGAATTACAGAGAACATTTGTGAACCCATTGGCAGCCCAACTAACTCTGCATCTGGAATAACATACTAGTTTTACTCTTTCCAGTGAGCATTATGGCATGCTTCTTAAGTGACTACAACAACTTGCAACCAATTTGGCCTTCACTTTTTCTGCTACTTAGCATACAAGTAATTCTGCTCTTACCACATCCACACCCACACCATGGATCCTTGATTCCGGTGCTTCTTGCCATATGACCGATAACTCTCATTTATTTTGATCATTAATAAATGTAATAATTCTTCCCTTGTTATTTTGGCTGATGGCTCCTCTACTAAGGTACTTGGACATGGAGAAATCTCTCCTATACACTCCATTTATCTTCCCTGCAGCAAGGCAGTACAGCTGCTTTCTTTATCCCACTTCCCGGTAGTCCGTGACACGGCAGGTGCTGGAGGTAAGCAGTCGATGTAGTACTTATGCAGAGACAGTTTTATTTGTACCTAAGATGGCCTTTGAACTTGCTTTGCATTAGCCAACTTACTATGACATTAATTGCTCTACCCCTTTTTTTCTCCTCTAATTGTTTTTTCAGGATCTGGAGACAAAGTGGATGATTGGTGGAGGGATCGATCAGGATGGTCTACATTATTTAAATACTGCTGGACCCTCTACCACTACTGCTGCCTCAACAAGTATCACTCCACTTCAGTGGCATTTTGTCTAGGCCATCCCTCCTTGTCCAAATTAAAACTTAGGGTTCTTGGCTATCAGTCAACTCGTTCTCTTCAATACAAAGCATGCAAATTGTGAAAATACCATAAAGGAAAATTTCCTAATAGTAGTGCACCCTGTAGCTCATCTTTATTTTCTTTAATACACTGAGATTTGAGTTCCCTATCAGGACAAAAATAGGTTACGTTTTCATTCGTCAGTTTTGTAGATGATCATTCTTGTCTAGCATGGCTGTATTATCAAAGGATTGATCACATTTTGTTTCTATTAGAATTAAGACCCAATGCTTCTATTAAAAATTTCTATTCTGATAACGCCGTAGAATATGTGCAAATTGAGCCATCTGATTTTGTTCATATGAAACATCAAACTAGTTGTTCTTACATTTCCCAACAAAATGCGGTGGCTGAACGTAAGAACAGACATTTTTTGGACATTGCTTGAACAGACATTTAAGAACAAACATTTTTTTTGCCATGAAGAACTCAAGTCCAAGTTGAAGATTTTTCCAAAGCCCATCTCCAACTTGAGGGGGCCTACTAAGGATAACCTTCAGATCGATTCTGTTGATAGACTAGAGATCGATTCAAAGAGAACTTGAATTCAAAAATTCAAATCATTTTGAATTAGTCAAGATCTATCCATGGTAACAGCTTGAGATAACCGTTTAGGTTACCCACATATATCAAACTGTAAATTAAACTTTATAAATATACCTGACTAATGACTACCCATATGTGAATAACCGCTTTAGGTTGCTCCCTTGTATCAAGCTCTGTAAATTGAATTTTATAATTATACCTGAGTACCCATATGTGAATTGTAAGCAGACTCATTCTCAAAACAGAACTTCTTACAAGTATGTACACAATATGCCTCTTAATCCTATTTCATGTTATTTTGCCTCTGATTATGTGCTATGGATGGACTTATAATTGTGGTATCACATCAAAAATCTGGATGGGATACAGTTTTCAGTTGATATCAGGTTACAGCAAGTGGATCCGGCCCCATTTAGTGTGGGTTGTGACAGAGATCGACTTATCTTGTTTTTTTCATTTAATGAGATGAGACAAAATGATAGCACATAAGGTCTCAAGTCTCATCTCTTGAGGTTTTGAACTTCGAAATTTAAACTATGAACATGTTTAATGCATTAGATTTGTTTGAATTTTAAACTTTGAGCATTAATATATGAGCATATGATGTATACAATATGACATGTTAATGTATGAGCAAATGATGTATACAATAGGACATGTTAATGTTTCACTTCAGCATAACGGTCTTTTTATAAATCTTTACTAGTGTGTTTAGAAGGGCTGAAATATGCTGGACAGCAAGTTTCTGCCCCAAAATGATCACTAATGCCCCTCGATTCAGATTCTCTAGTTGGGGGAAAAAGTTCCATGAACTTGGCGATCTAGCAGAGCTCTTGAGCCACTCACTATTTTGAGTTGGCGAGATAGGCCTCGGGATCGAGATTTAAAATCATCGTCTCAACATAATTATGCTCTTAATCTTTTGAATGATATTGGACTTCTTGATACCTGTTGATACGCCTATAGGCTCTCATCAGAAATTTTGGCTCAACTGACAGTGTAGACTTCGAATGACCCCCATTGTTATAGACAGTTGGTAAGCAAACTCAGTTACCTTACTATTACAAGGCTAGAAATTTCATTTGCAGTTGAACTTAATAACCAATTTATGCATTATCCCAAGAAAATACACTGGGATGCTATTTGCTGTATTTTCTTCCATATCTTAAGGATGCTCTATGCAAAGAGCTCATTCACCATTTTCATCACTATGTTGACATCATGTCTCACTATTGCTTGGTCAAGTGCTGAACCCATAAAAACATTCTGTAAAAATCAAGTTGCTATCTAGGTAGCAAGCAGTCTTGTCTTCCATGATCACACAAAACATATTGAGGTCATTGTGTTTTTGTGAGGGACGCTGTCCTCAAGAAACAGATGTTCCTTCCACAAAGCAACTTGGAGACATCTTAACTAAAACCTTACTTGGTCCTACCATCAACAGTGGATTTGTTGAAGGTGTCTCCAAGTAAGGTGCCCATACATATTAACATATATAGTAAACACTCCCCCTCCAGTGGGAGCATATAAGTAGTCTATACTGAAACATGAACAAAAAGGAATGGGGAACACCTCTTAAATATATCAACATATATACAAGTAAAAAGCCATACAGTCTTAAACAAATGTTTGATTAGAAAACCCAGAAACTAAAAAAGTGGAGAACAAACCTGTTGGGAGAACATATCAAGAGCACTCTGCCCGCTAGTTAACATTGCTGCTGCAATAAAAACAGATTTTGCAACCTTAAATGGAAACAACTCCATTGCATATGATATACATGCTCCACCAAAATCATGTCCTACCAAAATCACCTGCATAAATTTTTTTTATGTGCACATATATTCAATAGATTGTACAAAGTGAACTGCTTCTAAAGATAGAATACTGATTTTTGCTTGGTTAGCTTCAAAAAATTAAATTTCAACATTAGAAGGGCACAGCAAAGAAATACCCATGTACATGATGAGACGTCTACAGCTCTTGCCTTCTATTAACCACTAAATATTTCTATCTCAATATATTGCAGTATTTTTAAATGAACTGTTCGAAGGGTATTGTCAAAAGAATCGAGCAAGGAGGATCTCAAGTTAGTACTACTCTGATTTGAGGATCCAAGTTTCCTTTTTTGTTGATTTCCTATGCTGGATTGTTGGACTATCCTATAAATAAAGGTATTGGCTGTAGGATGCTTACACATGATGAGTAAGGCCTCCTAGACTTTTTTCTCTGGTTTTCATCTTCTCCCTCTCACAATTCTATTTTCCCTCTTATTCCTCTCTGATCTACACGGTATCAAAGCCACAGGTGCTCTAGATTACCTTTGTATTAAAGCCATTAAAGTTAAAAAAACATACCTGCAACCCTTGGAGACTCATCACTTCAGGATGAGGTCTTCTAGGTCTCATTCACAAGGACAGCAGCACCTGAAGCTGCAACTTACAGCTCTTTGAAGTTTGAAGAATCAATAGAGTAAGAAGCACCTAAAGCTTCGATTGTTAATGGAGGAATGGCTGCACGGCATCGGGTCCTGTTTTTGAGAGGTAAGCTCTATATTTCTGCTAGTTATGAAAGTTTTCTTGGAGGATTTGAATGACTAATGTTGGAAGCATCCATTGACCCATCGATGTTTGTTGGAATGTCGATTGATTGCCTAGAGCAGTGCAATTAACCCTTGACCTGGAAGCTGTGCACAATCAAAGGTCGAGTTTGAATCTCCCTGCTGTTCTGCGTAACCTCTTTGGCTCTTTGTGAAAATAGATTTATGTTCTGTTGGCCTATTCTGTGGTTTGATTTAATTTGGTTCGAACTATTGGTTCAGTTCTGTTAGTTTGAAGTTGGTTTGAACTTCTGGTAATGTTATAGTTCAACTACTTCTTGGCTCTAATTTATGGTTTCATTCTGCTATTTTGGATTCTATTAAGTGGTTTAATTTCTGGTTCAATTTTTGGACAGATTTTACTGGAGTCTGTTATTAACCTAATTTGAGTTAAAAATTCTGTGATAGCTGAAGCAGCTAAGACTAAAAATAAACACACTATGACCGAGGTGTTATCCTTTTCCCCCCATCGGCTTATTGAACATAAACATGAAGGAGTTAGTAATTTCCATCGGTAGAGGAAAATTATTAAGAGTAGTGATTCTTGGGAGAGAACAACAAGACCACTTGACCCAAAAACCTGATACTACAGACCCTAATTGGGAGACGGTGGATGCCCATATTTTAGGACAAATGTTGATTTCTATGCAGAAACATATTGTGGGCCTGCCTAATGATATTGCGGCTATGGGAATTTCTGATTTTTTGTTTTTGGACAAATGTTGATTTCTATGCAGAAACATATTGTGGGCCTTGTTACCTATATTGATATTGTCAAGGAACTATAGGAATATCTGAATGTTTTGTACTCTGGTCAGAACAACCTTTCTCGTATATATGAGCTATCCTAGGAGTTCTACTAAGTTGATAGGAAGGATTGGCCTTTGACCCAGCATTTTACAAATTTTAAGAGGATATACAAAGAGTTGAATTTTATACTTCCATCAGTTCTAATGTTATTGAGATCCAGAACCAACGTGAGCAACATGTTGTGATGAGTTTTCTAAGGGGCCTTAGGAAGCAGTTTGATTCCATAAGATCTCAAGTCCTCTGGGGTGACAAAGTGCCCAGCTTATCTGACACCTCTAGGTTTATCTGAGTCCCCAAAGAGAACACCCATGATACTACACCTAGTGACACATCTACACTTGCCGCAATCACTACTACCTGTGGATCCAGTTCTGCAAATACTCGTGGTCACAAGGCTACTACTGGAAAAAAGGAAAAAAAAAAAACCTGGCACTTCTCAGAAGTCTATAGATACACCAGTTAGGACCTGTCAGCATTTTGGTCACCCAAGTCACATTAAGAGATTTTGTTTGAAATTGCACGGCAAACCCCCTCATGTTGCCAACACTGCTACAACCGTAGAGACTACATCTACACCCCCACAGTTAGAAGATAAAACCACAAAGATGTCTATAGAAGACTTTATTTGCTTTACCCAGTTTCAGCCTTTCAGGTAGGCCTAGTCTCAACCATCTGCAGCTACAGTTATGCAGACAGGAAATGCAATATGCCTCTCATCTGCTTCTAGAACTTGGATCACTGATTTTGGTGCCACTGATCACATGACTGGCACCCCAGGAATCTTTTCTTCTTCCTTTCATCTACTCCTATGCTCACCCATGCAAATGGTTCCCACGCCATAGTTAAGTGCAGTGGAACTATTCATCTTTACCCCATCACTAACCTTATCTTCTAGCCTTTATTTACCAAATTTCTATTTAATTTATGGTCTATTCATAAGCTTACCACTGAATATAACTATTCACATTTTTTCCTGGCATGTCTTTTTCAGGATCTTACGACCATAGTTGTCAAGGCGTCGCCTAGGCGTCCTGGCGGTTTGAGAGAGAGTGTGGCGAGAGTCACCTCAGAGGCATGCCATAAGGCGTTCGCCTCAGCTTATGAGGCGTCCCCTAAGCGTCCAAGGCGTCGCCTTGGACGCATTTTACTGCTAGGCGACCGCCTTATGGCTTTAAAAAATTTACAATTTTATTGATTCCAAATCAAAGGCCAAAACTGAATTGAAAACTAGATTCCAATTGGAAATCATCTAATGGCTGAATGGTTACATAAATGCTACTTGAGAAACATGGGATCAGTTTCTAACATTAATTCAATAAAAAAAATAAAAAAAACACACAAAAGGGTAAATCGAACGAAACCCAACCCAAATCCCTAACTCTCATTTCCCTCTCGGTTCTTCGCCCTCTGCAACTTCTCTCCCTTAGCGTCGGCGACACCACCGGCGACATCGACGACACCACCGGAGACATCGACGACACCCTTTGTGACATCGGCCTTCTGATTTCTCCTGATTCTTTTCTTCCTCTCTGCTACGCAGCTACTGTCGCCCTCTGCTACTGTTGCCCTCTGCTACTTCTCTCCCTGAGCGTCGGCGAAGCCACCGGCGACATCGACGACACCACCAGTGACATCGACGACGCCCTTTGTGACACCGGCGACGTAGTCTCGAGTCTTCTTCCTCTCTGGCTCTCTGCTACAGTGCTACTCTCGTCTCGCCCTCTGCTACTTCTCTCCCTGAGCGTCGACGATGCCCTTTGTGACACCGGCGACGTAGCCTCGAGTCTTCTTCCTCTCTGGCTCTCTGCTACTCTCGTCTCGCCCTCTGCTACTCCTCTCCCTGAGCATCGACGACACCACCAGTGATAGCCAGCGACACCGGTGACAGTCAGAGACATCACCGGTGACAGCCAGCGACGTCGGCGACAGCCGGAAACATCTCAGGCGACACCAATAGGGTACTGTACCCTGTTTTTCAGTCCAAATTTTAATTAATTGCTCGACTTCTGCAATGTTCATGCGAATCATGCTACTCTCTTACTTTTGCTGATTCTTTTTTTTTCCCCCCTCATAGGCCACCGTAGTTGCAGCGACCAAGTTGCAGCGGCGTCGGTCACCATCTCAGGTGACGGTTTGTCGCCGGATTTTTTTTTTTTCCTGCAATTGTTACAACTTGCTTTTTTTTTCCTTTTTTTTCTGGTTTGGTTGTTGCATTCTTGATATACTCATATATTGCTTTAGTGCTTGGTGTATGACTGTTAGACTGTATTATCATTTATCACTGTGTGTTGCCTTTTTTTTTTTCTTCTTTTTCCTGCGATTTGTTAGGATGAATTTTTGCTAAAATTTGTATGGTAATTTAAAGCTCGATGGCTAGATAGTTTTTGTTTTCCATGCAATTCTAATGGCTTGTGAATTGTGATGTTAGTTGCTTAAAGGCTCCTTTTTCTGTTGTTATAGTTACCTGTGGATGAAGATTTTATTTTGTCAATAGTCTGTATTTAATGCTCTGATTTATGAGGACTTTAATACTATGATTTTATAAATTATTAATTTTGGCTGCATGCATTTGTTAGCACTGTGGATAACAATCATATATTGGGATCTCACAGCTCTAAATTGACAGAAGTTCTCCTTAAAAGGAACACCCCAGCCCCATTTTACCTCTGGATTATTTTTGACAAACTCTAGATCTCAATTGTTTACTTTTTCTTTTTGGGAGGATTTCCTTGCAACTTATTTTTTATTTATTTATTTAACTATTTTTGGCAAGGAACTAGCAAGGTAGAGTCGCCATTTTCACTTGGAATGATAAGATTGGCATTAGAGTGTGCAAGAATTATTGTACCACAACACTAATGCATCTGCTACCCCATTCAGCTTGTATTGCACTATTGCTTCCATGGAAAATCATGAATATTGTTGCTGCCCATTGAATTTAGTTTTGGGTGAACATATTTAAATAAGAGGGGTATTTTTGGGTTTGCTCATTTCTCTTTTTTAGTTTTTTTTTGTTTCTTTTCTTTTTTTGGTCATCATCTTCATCTTATATTTTTTGATTTTTCAGAATAAAAGCTTGATTATCAATTTATCATGAAGTGAGATGATTACTGATTAGATGAATGCATAGGATTTTTAATTTTATTGTGGTGCGGTATGATGCAAAATTAAAATTATACGGTATCATTATCAACTTTATTATTGTTTTTAATTTTGGCTGATTATATGTGTATGTTTCATGGTTTTTGTTGTAGATATTTACTAGTTATTTAAAATGACCTCAAGGCCCTCAAGTGATAATCAAGCGGCTGCTCCTAGTCAGCCTATTCCTAGTGGGGGTGAAGCCTATGATCCCTCAAAAGACCCAAAGAGAAAGGCCAAGTCAAATGACCCAGGGTGGAAATATGGGTATTGGCCAGATGTTGCTGATAGGAATACAGTCAGATGCAGTTTGTGCAACAAAAACTTTAAAGGAGGAATTAAAAGATTGAAGCAACATCTAGTGGGTGGATATGGGGATGTTGTGAAGTGCACCAAGACCACTGCAGCAATTGCCCAAGAGATGAATGCAGTGTTGATGAAAAATAAAAAGAGGGCTGTTGTTACTGATTTGGACAATGAGGAGTATGATGACATTCAAATTGGAGAAGAACATCCTATTCCTGCCTCTAGGCCCTCTAGTGGAGGAACTACATTACCTAGTGTGGGGTCTGAGGTTGAGGTGTGCTCCAAGATACCAAGCTCTGGGACTGCATCAAAGAGACTGAAAAGTGCCCTTAATAAGGCACCAGTAAGGGGTCCCATGGATATGCATGTTAGACGCACTCCTAAAGAACTTGTTGAAGAAAGGAGGGCTAAGGGTGCTACTCAAACAACCATCTTGAATAGAATGAGATCTCCTGAAGAAAAGAAGCAAGTGGATAACCACATTGCTGATTGGATGTATCAGTGTGGCATTCCATTCAATGCAGTTAAAGCTAAAAGCTTTGAGGTGATGGTTGAGTCTATTGCACAATATGGTTCTGGGTATAAGCCCCCAAGTTACCATGAAGTCAGGGTGCCTTTGTTGAAGAGTGCAAAAGAAAGAACAATGGAGATAAGGAAAAAGTATGAAAAGTATTGGAGGAAGTATGGATGCACACTCATGTCTGATGGGTGGACTGACAAAAAGGGTAGGCATCTCATCAATTTTCTTGTCAATTGTCCAGAGGGAACATTCTTCCTTGGTTATGTTGATGCATCTAGCCAGGTGCAAGATGCAAACATGCTCTTTCAGTTATTGGATAGCAAAGTTGAAGAAGTTGGGGAAGACCATGTACTTCAAGTGGCGACTGATAATGCCTCAAATACAAAGCAGCAAGGGCATTATTAATGGAGAAGAGGACTAAATTATATTGGACTCCTTGTGCAGCCCATTGTCTTGATTTTATGTTAGAGGACATTGGGAATTTGAAACAATATAAGAAAGTGATAATTCAGGGGAAGAGAATTACCACTTTCATTTATAGGCACACAAGATTGCTGGAGGCCTTAAGACAGAAGACAAATGGCAGAGATCTTGGGAGGGCTGCAGTGACTAGGTTTGCCACTTCATTCTTGACATTGCAAAGCTTGTTGAAACACAAGGATGATTTAAGGCACTTATTCATTTCTGAGGAGTGGACAAATTCCAATTTGTCCAAGTACAAAAGCAGGGAAGAAAGTAGCTGAAACAACTTTTTCTACAGCATTTTGGCATGGTGTGGAGGATTGTATTAGAGCATCACAACCTCTTATGATTGTATTGAGGATTGTGGATGCTGATGAAAGACCCGCATTGCCTGAAGTGTTTGTAGCCATACAAGAGGCCAAGAAAAAAAATAAAGGACAATTTTGGAGGCAAAGAACGACTCTGGAAGAAAGTCATACAAATCATTGATAGGCGATGGGAGTGCCAGATGGAAAAACCTCTATATGGTGCAGCCTATTTCTTGAATCCTGGGAAGTTCTACAACTTAGATGATGTAGATGATTATGAGTTGATCACTTCCCTCCAAACTTCTTTCAATGAAGTTGTTGGAAGACTAGTGCCTGATGCACATCAACAAGATAAGATATTGTCCCATGTAAATGACTACAAGGAAGCTAGAGGTCCTTTCTCCACAGCTATGGCTATCAGACAGCGTACAACTATGAGTCCTCGTAAGTTTTTACTTGTATATTTTATTTTTAGTTATACTTATTTGGTTTGTAACTCTACCTATTATGTTAATCTTTTTTTTTAATACTAGTTGCATGGTGGGATACACATGGAGGAATTGCTTTTGAGCTTACAAAGATTGCACGGAGGATACTAGGCCTTTGTTGTTCTTCCTCTAGTTGTGAACGGAATTGGAGCACATTTGAGTTTGTAAGTATTAAGTGATTCAAGTATTTAAAACACTTTTAAATTTAAATTTAGAAGAATGACTTGGGATTCTTTTCAATTGCTTATGAATTCAGATTCACACCAAGAAGAGGAATAGGCTGGAACATGAAAGGTTGAATGATCTAGCTTTTGTTCAGTACAATCACCGTCTTCAAGAAAGGTTCGATGAAAGGCGATTAAAGATTAGAAATTATGATCCACTACTCCTTGATGAGCTTGATCTGAGCAGTGAGTGGATGGTTAATCAGCCTGATGATTTAGTCCATCCTGAGGGTGATCTTACTTGGAGCACTGTTGATAGAGCTATAGGGGCATCTTCATCACTTGAGGGCCAAAATAGACCGAGGAGAGGTCAACCAAGTGGATCAACATCTGGTGGAGACTGTGGAGTTAATATATGTTACTCACGTCGCAGCCGCAGGTCTTTGGAGAGGGTGGTTGAGGAAGAGGAACATGACTCTGAGTCTGATGGAGACATGGAAGAAGAGGAAGACTTGCATGATGATGAGAACATTGCAGATGATTTTGGTTTGAGGTCTACCTCTTTGGAGCAACAACAAGTTCGAGAAGATCTCCCACTTGCTACCAATTTAATTGATGATGATTATGACTAGCTGACTTATACTTTTCTATTGGGAATTTTGGATATGAATTGTGGATTTTTATTGGGATTTTTGGATATGGGTGTGTTGATATATTTGGGCTTTGGATTTTAGATTTTAGATATAAATGGGACTGTTTGCTTAAATATTTAAAACTTTCTATTTAGATATAATATGCTTTGTTTCATTTTCTTCTTTTACTTGTGAGGATATTTGGCTACAGCTCAACAATGTAGAAGAGGTGGAGTTGTAGGTGATGGTGGAGGTGGAGCCATGGAGTTGTAGGTGGTGCTAGTGTTGGTGACATTTAATGAAGGTATGTTGTCTACTGTTTATTTGTTTTGTTCATGCATCTATGTGTTTACTATTTAGTATTTAGTTACATTTTATCGTATCTTGATTCTTGTTAATGATAGTATGATACTTGAAATTTATTTAGGACCTACTATGTGTTGTTTGTAGTATGTTGGATGACTTGAGGTAGGCTAAATGGTTAATATTAGTTTTTTTATTATATATAAGATATGTTTATAATGAATTAAGTGTATGAGATGTACACTAAAACGCCTCGACCGCCTCAAAAGCGCCTCATCGACTCATCGCCCCAACTAGCTAAAACCGCCTCGCATCGCCTCTTCGCCGTGACAACTATGCTTACGACTAAGAAGACGCTTGGTAAGGGTAGTGAGTATGGGGGACCATGGAAAGTAATTTCGGCAAATTTCGCCGAAATATCGGCGAAATTCGCCAGTTTCGCCCCCTGGCGAAACAAAACCAGGGGGCTAAACGAAATATGCTATATATCGCCCGAAATCTCGGTGAAATCTCGTTTTTTTTCGTCGAACCAACAATTTCCGGCGATAAAAGCACCGTCTCAAGCCAAGTTGCAGGTTGAACACCACCGTCCATGGAGGAAGAAGATGAACAGTAAGACATTTTGAACCGTGAACCACACACGTGGAGACCACAAAATTATTAAAAAATTAAAAAAAAAACCTGGCATTTCTTACATGACTTGATGAGTGAGAGACATGATCTGACCATTAAACATTACTTTTAATATTTTAAAACGTTTGTGTCAAGTCATCATTAACTTTTGCATATTTATAATATATATTTATGTTATATATTATATATAAAATTGATTATATATGTATATTATATATTATATATGAGTATGATTTGACTAATCACTTTACCATATATTATTTTATATATTTTTTAAATCTGATGTTTGACGTTTTAGGGAAACAATCAATTTACCTGTCAATGTCACTCGTCAGTTATTAAATATTTAAAACTCATAAACTATAGTATCATATCTCATACATTCATACATTTTTTAACAATTTAAATTTAATACCAATTTAGGACGAAATTTCGCCGTTTCGCCCAGTTCGCCGCCCGGCGAACCGGGCGAAACGAACGAGATTTCTTTCCTTGTGGGGGACTGTATTGTCTGACGCATCTGTAGTCTATTTGGGCATCTCTCTATAGCATCAAATTCATTGTTGACTAGGTCATCCCTCTTTTGAAAGTTTAAAATTACTAGATATTCAATTTCAAGATATTTGTGAGGTACAATGTGAGTCATGTCAGTTTAGGAAGCCCGAATATAAGCAGCCTATGAATGATATCAATGAAACAGTTGACTAATGAGTTGACAGGTTTAAAAATCCACAGTTTTTTTTTTTATTTTATTTTATTTTTTTTTTTTGGGGGGGGGGGGGGAGAGTAACAAAGGTAAAACAATGTTACTCACTTAAAACGCTGGACAAAAAAAAGAGAAACATATATGCAAGACACAAAGCTCCACCCAAAAGAAAGATCCTATATTTGTATCTATGCACAAGAATAACTTTAATTTTGAGAGCATCATTAACTGATTACTTGACACAATAATTTGATACATACACTTCAACATAAATTAAATAAATACTTAATCATGAGTCATCAGCATAGATTGAGAATTCATCGAGATCTTGATTTTTGGGATTCCTAGACGAGATAGGATAGGATACAAGTTCCCAAATATCTGAAATAATATCATGGTATCATGGAGATCTCAATAATATCTTAAAAATAAATTTCACTAATTGTATCCTTCCCACCAAAACCTAGCTTCAACTCAATCAAAAGACAGTGTACCTACTCAGCAAGATCTCAGTCCAAATTGGTTTTTTGGTTTACAAAGGGCTCCGAAACTGAGTTCTTGAACTACAGTCATGACAATTTTCACCATACGGTTCATTAATGACCAAGACTGAACCAACATTGCCCTCAAAAACTCTGCCTCAGTTGGAAGATAGTGTATGGGGGTGTGAAAATCAACTAACCTTCTCTCCATTTCCCAGTTTTTCAAGGAAACTAGTAAGTGGCTTTACATATTGCGAAAGACTCGTAATGCTGCTTGCATCAGACGAATGAATTCCAGAACCAGATAAATCTACTGCATCAACTTTGAATCCACTTTCTTCTAAGAGTGCAATGGTTTTATACCAGCACCAAGCACCAAATCCACCACCATGAACAAGGACAAAATGTCTTGTTTCCAGATCATCAAGGTTCAGATTCTGCAAGGAGAAAATGATAATTTCAACAAGGCAAATAATGAAGAATTGGATGAAAGCCGAATGTTCAGAGGAGAAACAAAAAAGAACCATAATTTTCTTGAATAGAGGAACCCCAAGAGTGAGCAATCAGGTGGATCTAGTTGAATAAATATACAAACAAGTAAATGTGGATGAGAGATTTGGAAGGCAAAATAGTCATGACCCACCATAGATCTCCAAGTGTCACCCCCTTCACCACCAAAAGAAATTAATAAAAATACACATGATATAGCCAGTTCTCTATAAATAATGTAACATAACAAGAGAAAGACATGATTAGCACAAAAGATTCCACTAGAAAGTCATAAACATTTTCTTTGATACCTAAGACAATGCCTCAGAGCTGACACATAGGTCTCAAACCATGTAACACCTAAGCTGTCCCTCCCATGTTTGGATGGAATGCTGCCCCCAAGATGTGGGAGAAGGAGCAAAGCCTCTGAAACAGAAGGTAAAGCCTTAAAGCATTCTTGGATGAAATCAATGGCTGCTCCTTTTTTGACGAGCACATGAGGCTTTTTTATATATACATATTTGGTGGAGAAGGGGATGGAGGGAATTGAGGGTGGGGTGTCCAGGGAAGCCCTAAATATATATTAATGATCACAAAACCATGACATAATGGCCGACATAACTTGCCTTGCCCCAGCCTAAAGGAGAAAATTAAGTATTCGCTTAAACCAAACCAAAACAAATTGCCCACCCTAAAAGGAAAAATTAAGGATTACACTATACAAACTAATAGGCCAGCAGAATCTTCCCCGCAGGATTCACCCTGGATTCAAATGAAGACTATATAACCTGCATAGAAACTAGAATTATTCAAATTTTCAGAAACTAAATTAGCCAAAAATTTGCAGCCCTGTTGCTTCCCTAAAAGAGATACACAGATTGATAGTGAATGAGTCAACCAGACCATCATATCCTGGAACCAATACCAGACTCCTCCTAAAGTCCAAGTTGACATGACAGCCCAATAACCCACCTCCACTCATCAAGGGTACTAATGAGCTCGTCCAGGGAGTTCAATTAGCTAAAGGCCCAAATGAATTGGAGATTGCGACAGAACAGAGTATACAAATAATTATTATCATTTTGGGTGGGGAGTGGGAAAGAGTGAAGATTGAAGATCAGCCAGAATAAATTCGAAACAGAGGCCATAATTTTGAAAACTTACTTAATCAAAAGACAGAGCAGACTAAAACTCCTATGACCAGTGTAGCTAACCATAAGTATAAAAATCATAAAGTTCAGAATTAAGAATCTTAGAGAGTAACAGAACGAACGGAACTACAGCAGTGTCCAAACCTGATGAACTAGCTGATGTGGGTGAAGAAGAGGGTCAGTGGACGAACGAGACCTAGAGCTGGAACTCCTGGGCAAAGACTGCTTCTTTGAGCCCGGAACAGGATATCGAAGAGAAGCTGAACGGTCAAATGAAAGCGAACCGTTCTGCTGATGCTGATGAAAGAGTAAAGCCGCAGCGAGAACTTGTTCTTGTGTGAGAGAGTTTTCACGCTCTTCCTTCTTTGATGATCGGATTCTGTTCCATCTATTGCTGAAGCCTGCTGCTGCGCCGGCCGCAGGTGGATTCGTGTAACGCTTGGAAGGTCTCTTCTTTACTTCCTTACGGGAGCAACAGGCGAACAGATTGCCCATTTCTTCGGCATGTCAAAGAGAGAGAAACGCAGACGAGAAAGCCTGCTAGATACAGAGGCAGAGTCGAGTGTGAGTTGATGACGTCAAGAACTGACTTTAGTTCACATGGACATACGACTTTCCATTTCCTTTTTCACTTTTTCTGTTGTTCAAATGAAAAGCGCAACTTTCCGTCAACCTTTTTGGTGAGAGAACTTTCCATTAACAAAACCAGAAAATCGACGAGGCGAATTTCCGAAAGGAATACGCGTATGGATCACCCCAAAAAAATTAGGTATGGACGATCACCCAAAAAAAATTATAATAATAATAAATAATTAGGTATGGAATATGGATCCCCGAAACAGCTAACAACTCTCTTTCGGTTAAATTATTTCAAATTTTAAACTTGAAATAACCATTTTTTTTTTTTTGGTTACAAAACGGGCTCAAAATACCCACAAAAAAAAAAAAAAAAAAAAAAAAAAAAAAAAACAAATCAAACTAGAGCACAACTCTTGAGACAATCCTCTCTAAGGATGTCTGTCATTTCTGCCGAGGGATCATTGAAAAAAACCAGATCATCTCTTCCTATTGGCCGCTTCTTAGACAACCAATCAGCAGCCTTGTTATTTTGACGCCTCACATGACTAAATCTAACATGGCCTTGAGAAGCATATAGGCTTCGAATTTCAACAACTAATCTTCCCATCGATCCTTGCTTGTTAACTTCTGGGTCCAGTAACCTTATGGCCTTCAGCGAAGTCTGATTCTATTTGGAGTGGCCATGCTCCCATATCCAACGCTACCTTTGTCACATCCACCCAGCCGGTACCCTATCTGGCATACCCGGGATGTGATTCACAGCCAAAGATCATTAGTCCAAAGACCATACCACCCACATTGACGATAACACAATCATGAACAATCAATATCAAGCTAAGCAATTGATAATAATAGAATTCAGAAATGAGATACCAAAGATAATCAAAGTGCTGAAATAAATATCTTATCAGATAAGATAAAAAGGCAGTGGGCGGAATCCACTCCTTCAATCAAGCGGAAAGTGTGGTCAAATCTAGTTAATTACAATCCCAAGTCATAAGGATAAATCAAAAGTTATTACAAATTCTCCAAGTTTACAGACACAAAAGAAAGGGGGTGGGCATCTACTCATAAGTCTCCTCTACAATATATAAGTTCTCTTCAAAAGTGAAGACCATAGAGATCCAACATGGCTACTCCCAAACTATCCAAGGGCTAACCCTGATACGCCGAAGGATCTTCTTCGGTACGGTCACCGAAATCTTCATTGTAGCTAGCCTCCGGATAGTAGTATGGGGTATCCGGGTCCGCCTCGGGGAACATATCATCTGAATAATCACCTGTAGAGTAGTCTAACAAAACATTGCAACAGAAAAGGAATGAGTTCAAATGAACTCAGCAAGGTAGTTATTCCACAACACATAAGCCACATGATAACAAAAATAAAATAATGCAGATGATATGAGACATATGATGCAATATGATTCTAACTCTAAGTATGCTGGTCATCTAGGGTAGACATGCTTTAAGTCGTACCACCATACTTCTTTAGCTAGTCTCAGTCACTCATCACCGGGGGGAATTGGGTCCTGCATCCCTCTCGGACAAATCCATGGTTGGGGTTTCGGTCACCACTCTCTCACATCACCATTTGGTCTAAGTATTAGCGCATGTCAAGGTAAAGCCTAGCCCAATGCAAGTCATCTACTTAGTCATATCATGTCAGTTCCAGATACGTCCATTCCTCCCCTCTCGGGATCCTTTCCGGTATCCTTTACACTAGAGTCACAGATATTACCCATCGGACTCATCGACCCTATTGGTCATCCACAAATAGTAGACGGGAAGCTCTCACGTCCCCTCACGGATCATTTCACCGGTCTTGAGTGCCCGTGAGCCCAAGTCTAGCCATTTGCAACCCTACCAATAAATGGCCCATTTTGGGTATCCGCAATGCAATTTATGTCCTCTCACGGAATGGTTATCGGTCTTGAGCGCCCACAAATCCACACTACTACCACGGGTCATTCGGTCTTAATGCCCTTCCGATTCGGGTCTGATATGATAGGGACATCCTAGCCAAACACCACTAGACAAGTCCTATGTATGTCATCCAATAGCCAGGGAAAGCGTCGATGGACATCTTCGGAGAACATCCCATACTATTCCCTCCGATGTCCAAGGACAGAAGCACTAGTAGGGTACTCCTCAATCCCAAGTTATACTTAAGCAATCACATGTCCAAGTCCATCATATCAATTCACAAGATACAACATCATAGTAAACATTCAATTCATACATTGACATAATTCATCATATATCGAAATTGATAGACATAATAAGGCATTGTAATAAAACTAATGTAAACACAATGCTACTGTTATAAGACATATGTAGCAAGTCTAAAATGGTAAGAATTTGAAATAGAGACTATGTTCACTAGGTTAGGAACATCAAGTCAAAAATCACACATCCTATGTAATTATAGTGATAACTATCCTTACCTTGAGTTGGATAAGAAGATGGTCCAAGATCACAAGCAAGTGGTCCAATTAGTCTTAAAACCCTAAACAAACATATATGAAGGATTAGAGAAGAAATCAGAACAATCGGAGATCGAACGAATCAAAACTGGGCAAAAGTTGCTGACAACAACACTATTGGTCGATACCTTGGGTCGATGGTATCGACCCACTGTATCAACCCAAAGGGTTTCAGACAGCAAGTTGGGTTTTGGCTTAAAGTTGGTCTTCCGGGTCTAGGATCGATACGAAACTTGGGGAGCAGCTTAAACACAATATAGAGACACTAATTATCAAAGAATTAACATCATCCAATGGTCAAATTAGAAATCCCCAAATTGGCATATCAAGTTCAAGAGTTGTTAATCATGGCATTGGTTATTTCTTAATGCAAATTGGGGGGAAAACATAGTGGATTAGGTAGGGAATAACTTAGGAGCAATATTGAAATCATATGCAAGGTATAGATTAGGTTAATCATAGGCTTCATCTCAGTTTTGGTAAATAAAGTAAGTTGGTAAGCAACAAATCATGGAAATGTATATTAATTGATTAAGAGGTAAGTGGAGCATAGCAAGATGGTTGAAAACATTAATGTATGAGGTAAATAAGACTCATGGCAAGGTGTTTGCAAGGTTGCAGCACCTTGGCCATGGTCCCAACAGCAAAAATGAGAGTAAAGATGAGTGAGAAAAAGACTAGGAGAGAGAGTCATACTTTGAGAGTAGAGCAAGAGAGTGGAAGTGAGTAGTTGGTAATGATTAATGGGGAAGGTGCTTCACCATTACCAAGGAGGTGTTCTTAAGAGGCTCTTCCACGTTCTCAGGTGCCTCAATGATTAGAATAGGGTTCAAAACACGAGGATGAAATAAATAGAGTGAAGAATATTCCAGAGAATCTTTAAATCTGGGGCCAGCATGTATTGGTCGATACATTGGGTCGATGGTATCGACCCACAGTATCAACCCAAACATGTTTCAGCAGAATTTTTCAGAATAGTTCAGCAACTTAAGGTGTGGACTTGGAGGGCTATACAAGGTCAAATTGCATGGAGTTTTCTCCTATAGTTCACTCAAGAAGTCTAGTTTCGGGGAATACCTTCGGATTGTGCACAGGAGTTCATTTGATATCTCAATTGTCTCACTCTTCATCAGTGCGTAGATTCTAACTTAACGCCGATAATGTGCTCAAGGAAGGAGCAACATCATCAGTGTCCATAGAATGGAGTTCCGACACCACGTCATCAACTAGTAGGGTTCACAAGTCCCTTCTACCACCACTTCGGATCTTCGGACCTACAAACACAACAAATTCCGGGTCGGGTCAAGGTTAGGTAAAAGTTGGATTTTACAACCTTTACCCCTTCTTTGATTGCGCGCATTTCCGCCTCTACCACATGGCATAGAGGAATCTTGATAGCAAATCCTCCTCTGAACAGGCCTTCTTGATCCCGGATCACCCCAGCTAATTGAGCGTAGCATTCCTTCACTTTCACAGTAGCATCCGTGTTGCACTTAAACCATCCTCTTTTAGGGCATGTCCACTCTAAAACTTCCAACTCTTTACTTGGATCAAGAACAGGGCTTCGGCATGTTGTCCAAGCTTCCTTATTGGCTCGATAAAATTTCTCGATAATGAGCACACCATTCTCTGGTCTGGAAAAATCTACCTCATGGATATCTCGATTTCGCCATCCCCAAAGAAATTGTAGGGTACACACAAATTGTTCAGGCCAATCGTTGCTCCATTTGGCAGCAAACCCACAGATATTGGCATAGATCCATTCCTGCTTTTCGCACCTAAAATACCATATTTGATATCGTGGTTTAACCATACGTTTCCAAATGCTTCTTGCAAAGCAACAATCCCTAAATACATGTAATACATCTTCCACCTCTGTCATGCGAAGATTGCATTTATCATTATCTTGAAGATGCAAGTGGCGCTTTCTAGCATTGTCATCAACCTATTCTTTACAACTAGCCAAAAGAAACTGCAAAATCGGTTTGGAAGATGAAGTTTCCAAGAAGTATTCCAAAATTTTTCATCGAATATTCCTATATCTACAGCTGGTTCGTTCTTTATCAATGTCTCATATACCGAGCGTATCGAAAAAATACCTTCAGTGGATGGGATCCAAGACATCACATCAGATCCATTGTTACTAGAGGGGAGTGGGAAATCCTTCAGTTTGCTGCAAATTTCTGTAGGGAGGTATCCCTCAATTTTTGTTGTCCATTCGATTCCATTACTTTCCAAGTATTGGTTAACGATTTCCCATTGCCACTGACTGGGAACTGGAGAAATCACATGGTCTTCCAAATTACCTTCTATGTCTAACCAGTTGTCCCTCCAGAAATAAGTGTTCCTTCCATCTCCAATTTTTATTTTGCAACGCTCTTTCATTCTATTTTCAACTCTGCAGATAGCTCGCCACAATGGAGAATCAGGAGAGGCTGCCTTAAAGGGGTGTTTACGCCTTTTTGATCCATATTTATCTTGAAGAAATGCTAACCACAATGAGTTCTGCTTTTTAACCCCCAAGCCAGTTTCATGATAAAGGCTTCATTCATCACCCGAAGCTTCCTAAAGCCTAAACCGCCTTCCACCTTCGGTCTACAAATCTCATTCCAGCTCACAAGATGTGCCTTTTTTTTTTATTGGACTCGCCCCATATAGATGCTCAAGTTAGTTTTTCAACTTCACCAAGGACCCCTTTTGGAATCAAAGCTATTTGCATCGAGTAGTAAGGTATAGTCATTACAACTGATTTTGCCAAGACAATTCGTCCGCAAGGGAAAGCAAAGAAGCTTTCCAACTAGAGAGCCGATCTGATACCTTGTTAAAAATGTATTGATAACTACCTTTCTTGTCTCGTAAGGTTTTTTAATTACTAAATCGCTCCCCTACATATCCATTTTTCAATTGTATACAAGCATTCATAATACCCAACATAAGAGATGGATTTTTATTTGCGGCAGCTGCTGCTGCCGATGGCTTTGATTGAGCCACGTCATCAAAATGAAAATTAACGGCTGAGATTTAAACAATGAAAAATTATTGTAAATATTGACTTTCTTTCTCACACTTTAATCCTTAAAGTTATACTAATTTACAATAACAGGTCCTTCATTCACTCGATACCCAAACCCTCTCTCTCGTTTTTTCTTCCCCACACCAACGCTGTGATTTTGGAAGCACGATTCTGAGAAATTAGGGCACTCCGATGACAACCCTGCCGTTGAAGGTCAACAGTCGTCGACGATTCATTGTCTTCAA
This sequence comes from Hakea prostrata, assembly GCF_041222555.1. Classification (NCBI taxonomy): domain Eukaryota; kingdom Viridiplantae; phylum Streptophyta; class Magnoliopsida; order Proteales; family Proteaceae; genus Hakea; species Hakea prostrata. Next base: position 44,389,949 of record NC_142606.1, on the reverse strand, counting down.
GTGGTCCCTTTCATCGTCGACGATCTATCGTTTTTTTCTTTTCCTCTTTTTAAATCCCCCAGCAAAAGCTACTATAATCCATCACCTCGGTCAATAATCAAGATATCAGACCAATCACACGTTGAAGACCTTGGATTTCGCTGAAGCTAGAGCCAGTCCAGTTAGCTAATTTTAGATCTTAAGTATTTCTGTAAGGTATATTCACTTTGCAAGTCACTGATGAAGCATATATAGATATCTGAGGCTATACGAACTACAACTTGTTTGATGCATAGGGGACAAATGACCTCAAATTACCTAAGAAATAGCTTGAAATTCTATTGGGATAATTACTGTTGCCCCCCTGTAATTTGATTTTATTACTAATAAAATCCTATTCTTTACGAAATTACTGTTGCCCCCTTCCTTATAACGGTGTTAAGTAGCCGTTAAGTTTGAATATGTAATGTCTAATTTGCCCTTCATTAAAATTAAATAATCAAAAGACGATACTACCCCATTTATAAAAACCAAATTAAATGTCAAATTTACCCTAAACTTCATTTATTTTGAATTAATGAAACAGGCAAAATCCAAATCCGATTTGGTTTCCCACCTTCACTAAACTTCATTTATTTTGAAATTAAAGAAATGGGCAAAATCCAATTCCTTGGTTTCCCGCCTTCACTAAGCTTCATTTATTTTGAATTAAAGAAATGGGAAAATCCAAATCCAATTTGGTTTCCCACCTTCGCTAAACTTCATTTATTTTGAATTAAAGAAATGAGCAAAATCCAAATCCAATTTGGTTTCCCACCTTCACTAAACTTCATTTATATTGAAAATATTTTAGGTGATATTCAGTTTCCAATTTGAGTTGAATTTGATTTTCCTTCTTCTTCGGTTTCTATTTGAATTTTATTCAATCATTATTTCCTTATTTGGTGGTTTTTTTTTAGAATAAAACGGATTATAACAGTTAATTAAGGGTACTACTATAACTTGACAAAAGGATAAATAAGTAAAGAGATAAGTATAAGGGTATTTTGGGATTTTTGAGAAAATATAAAGATGTCACATCATCAGTAAACTAACAGAACTTAACGGTAGGGGGCAATAGTAATTGTAGACAAAGTTAAAGGTTGGATTAGTAATTTGAAAAGTACAGGGGATACAATAGTAATAAAATCAAAGTACAAGGAGGCAAAAGTAATTATCCCAATTTTATTTGATAAAGAAACAAAATTGATTTTACTGGTTGCAGAATACAACAACAATTGGCCATGGTCTAAACCCCAAGGGATCAATTGAATTGAAAGTGCTTGTTCCCACATATGGCCAACTTAAATGCTCATCAAAACCCAATTACATCTACGCAGGAAAATTATATTTAGAACTGGAGAAGGTATTATATTTAGAACGAGAGAAGGTCTGAAGTGGTTAAAAAACTTGTGGATTACAACAAGAAGAAACTGTATTCATGTAACAGGTACAATGGAAAGGGACCATTCTTGAAGACGATGAATCGCCGACGACTGCTAACCTTCAACGGCAGGGTTATGTCACCGGAGTTGTCACATCCTCCCAGCTGGTACCCTATCTGGCATACCCGAGAGTGTGATCCACAGCTCGAAGATCAGGTATCGAGTAATCAACCTCCCACATAAACAATAACATAATCATGAACAATCATAATAAAAGTGCGGAAGATAAACCATAGATCCAATAAGGAAAGAATGAATCATATATAAATCAGAGTACTAGATATATTCAGAGTGTCAAAAACAGATATGTAAAGTGAGGCAAAATCCCACTCTACAACCAGCGGAAAAGTAGCTCTAAAAGAGAATAAACTAGACAAAATCTAATCCCAGTAGCAAGTACAATGGGTAACTAAATTGTTCTCCACTTTATAGACAACATCCCTATAAGTGTAAATCTCATAAACAGCACAAGGACGCTTCCACTCAATGGTCGGACTAAGCATCGTACGGAGCATAACCACTCGCGGGATCTTCGATGTAATTGTTGTAACCGCAATCACCTTCCCCGGAGATATGCCTCTTCGCCTTGCGCTTCTTCATAGGGACCGTCATAATACTCAAGTACTGTAGAATAGTCTAACAAACATTGTACAATAAAGGAATGAGTTTCAAAGAAACTCGATAAGGCGATTAAATCCATAATAACATAAATGGCGGGATTTCGGAACAAACATAAATGCAATATGATATGAGACAAGCAATGAATGAATGATTCTAACTCTATGTATGCTGGTCTCTATTGGCAGACATGCTTTAAGTCATAGCACCGTACTTCTTTAGGAAGGTCTCAATCACTCATCATCAGTTGGTAATGGGTCCGGCATCCCTCGGGACATTCCATGGCTGGGGGTTAAGTCACCACTCTCTCACATCACCATTGGTCTAAGTACCGGCGCATTTCAGGGTAAAGCCTAGCCAAATGCAAGTCTTCTACTTAGTTACATCAAGTCAGATCCAGATATGTCCATTCCTCGTCCCTGACGATCCTTTCCGGTATCCTTCACACTAGAGTCCTCATAGTCCCTGACTACGGACTCATCAACCCTATTGATCATCCACATATGGTAAACGGGAAGCTCTCACGTCCTCTCACGGGTTGGTTACCGGTCTTGAGCGCCCGTGAGCCCAAGTCTATCCATATGCAACCCTACCAATAAATGGCCCCCACAATGTGATTCCTGTCCTCTCACGGGTTGGTTACCGATCTTGAGCGCCCATGAATCCCCATTGCTACCACGCGTCGTTCGGTCTCAATACCCCTCAGATTAGGGTCTGACATAACAGGACATCCTAGCCAAACACTACTAGACAATCCTAGATATGTCATCCAACAGTTTAGGAAGGTGTCCATAGGGCATCTCCGGAAACATCCCATAATATTCCCGTAGTAGTCCAAGGACAGAAGTGTCAAAAGGACACCTCTCCTTTCAAAACCATACTTAAGCATACACATGCATCAATTCATACCATCACATATATGGTAACTTCATATATGGAAAGAAATCAATAATTGCAATCACTTTGTATATAATTGGTAAGTAAATCATACATGAGTCAATTCAATATGAATAAGTAATGCTACTGTAATCAAAGTTATGCAACAGTAGTAAAATATGAAATCCGAATTTGGTGGTTCAAAAGGGTACTAATCAAGGGGTAAACTACATCAGTAGTATCCTAACATATAGGGGACCTCAAAACACTAATCCAATCAAGCCATCAAGATCCAAATTAGGAAACAAAAAGTTACCATAATTAGATCAACCATGGATCTTGAAGAATTCAAGGTAGAAATCAAAGACAAGAACAATAGGAGGATGGATCATTGCTTCAGGTAAAGGTATCATGAAAAGCATACTTAGATCTTCAAGGAAATAGGCTTAAAAGCATAAATCTAAATAAGGAAACAAAACCTACCATATATGTAACTATCATGATTCATGAAGAACACATAGTATGGTAGAAGAGAACAACTAGAGATTGATAGATCATGGATCATGAAAAGAAAACACAGCAATTGACTACTAACATGATCAATATAGAAGATCCAAGGAGATCAAAATTCAAATCAGAAGTTAAACAAAGACTAGATCATGGTTTGATCATGATTCCTTCAAAAGCTTGCAATGATCATGGTTAAGATCATTGTTCTAGCCATTAATCCTTAGGATGATCATGAGAGACAAGTCCAGAGATGTTTGCAACAGAGAATGCAGCATCTCTTCTACTGTCTCAACTCAAAAAGGAAAGAAAATAAGAGATGGAGGAGAAGAAGAGAGTATAGACATACCTTTTGATGCAAAAGGAAGAGTTTCGACGAAGATCCGTCAAGAAAATCACCAAGGATGCAAGGGAGATGACTTGCAGAGGTCTTTGGTTCGTTCCAAGGAGTTTGGAGGCAGCAAATACGAAGTAGACTCGAGATTGGACTTAAATAGAGCAAGCAAGACTTAATTGCCAAAGACAGCACTCATTGGTCGAGTGGATTGGTCGACTGGTCCAGTCGACCAATCAGTCGACCAATGCTGACAGCAATTCCAAAACAGGGAATTGAAGACCCAGATCAAATCCAATCCTAAAGGGGTTTTGCACACATAACAAATGACTTACCTAATAGGTAGAAATGCCTTCAAACCATGATAGAGAGCACTCCAAGTCCATCAACTAATCCGATCTTCATCAAGATTCAGTTTCCATAAATAGAACTTCATCATCAACTCTCATGGATTCAAAGCCAGACACCAAGTCCTCCACTGGGATGGCCCAAAGCTGACTTCTTACTTTACTTCGGGTCACTGGACCTACAAATAACAAGGTTTCCGGGTCAAGGTTAGGGCTGGGTTTTACAGGAGTGCCCTGATTTCTCGGAATCATGCTTCCAAAATCACAGCGTCGTGTGGGGAAGAAAAAACGAGAGAGAGAGAGGGTTTGGGTATCCGGTGAATGAAGGACTTGTTTTTGTAAATTAGTAAAACTTCAAGGATTAAAGTGTGGGAATGAAAATCAATATTTACAATAACTTTTCATTGTTTAAATCGCATTCGTTGATTTTCACTTTGATGAAGTGGCTCAATCAGAGCCGTCGGCAGCAGCTGCTGCCGCAAATAAAAATCCGAGATCAGACCAGCAGAATAGGACAAGGTCTCATCTCAAAACTCTTCAGAAATCTATACTGTAGTATTTGTTGTAGCAATTCCCACAAAGCAATTGCATCATCTGACCTGATTATCCCCTTTCTGACTTGATTGTGCATTGACGTCAGTACTAGATTTAGGATCTAAAAAGCAGGGAACAAAGAAATATAAAGGGATGGAAACACAAACAACTACCCCCGTCTGGAGACCAACTCTATAGTTGTTGATAAAGGAGAAATATATCAAACCGAACCAGTTCAGCACAAACCGAACCAGTTCAGCATAAATCGAACTAGTTCGGTACAAACCTGATTAGTTCCGTTAAACCGACCTTATGAAGGTCGGAAGAATGACAATACGACTTATAACCCAAGAAACTGTATTCAGTCATAACTCAACTACTCATATTTGAGTAAGACTCAATCACTAAGATTCGTATTGCAATCTGACTAAGGCTTGAGTCCCACTCAAACTCATACATAGAAAAGCTATAAAAAAGGTATGAGAACACAAGAGAAAGGTACGTGGAATAGAACTATCAGTATTCATATTATTATTGTTGACTACTTTCTTGTCTTCCTTAGTCGGATTCCTAACTAGATCGTCGGAGGTGAAAACTCGACCTCCATGGTCGAGCTCATTCTTGCAGGTTCATCCGACTGAAGGGACGAACAGGATTGTGCAGCAACAATTGGCGCCGTCTGTGGGAACCTTTGATCAAAAGCCATCATGAGAACCAGATCGGGGTTATTGACAAGAGACGGATCTGAGGGAGAGAAGGAGGTTGATCAAGGCGAAAATCCACAGGGAATTGACATAATTCCCGAACCCCAAATTCAGCAAGATCCTCCAGCTCTTTCAGACCCTCCAGCAAATCAATTTGCTACAATGCATTAAGTGGACAAAATTCAGAAGGAACAATCTGAACCCAGGAAAGAATTCTCATCCCTAAGAGAGTTGGTCAGAATGGCCATGCAACATATAATTGCTCCCGGAGCAGATCCTCAAAAAAAGCAAAAAACTCCTGAGGAAGGCAACAACGGCCGACCATCCATGCTCGACCAAGAAATTCTACCATCCCAAAAAGAGGAGGAGAAGAAGACAGAAAAATCCCGAGCTTCAAAGGGAGTTATTCTCGAACAAAAGTCTCCAATCAATGATGACGAAGATCGAGGAAGCAGCTCGGATCCAATCCGGAATCCAAAAGACAAAAAAAGTCATAAAGGTCCAGACAAGCGAGATGAAGAGATGAACAAACAAATCGCCGAATTGGATGAGACGGTCAAAAAATTGAAGAATCTTGGCAAGGATGAGCTATATGCCGTCCTAAAAGAAGATCCGTTCATCAAAAGCGTCTCAAAAGCAGAGATGCCAAAAGGCTTCAAGTGCCCCACTTTTACCGCTTACGACGGATCACGATGCCCAAAGCGTCACATTACACATTATTTATAAAGTCCGTTATGTCTACTTTTAGACATAGTGAAGCAGCCATGTGCCGAAGTTTTCCTGCTTCACTAGTTGGAGCAGCGTTAGACTGGTATTTGACTCTTCCAAACGGCTCAGTCAAAAGCTTCGACCATCTAGGTTAGACTTTCCTACTACAATTTCAAAGTGGAGTAGAAACCAAAAAGAGGGAGGATACCTTGTTCTCTGTAAAACAAGGGCGAATGGAGTCCATTCGAGACTTCCTTGCGAGATTCAATAATCTGACCATGCAGATTAAAAATTTGGACGAGAAGATAGCTTTCCATGCCCTATACCAAGGCCTCAACCATGAGGGCCTACTCGAGAGACTCTTGCTGGATATGCCAAAAACATATGATGATCTCAGTTAACGATGCCACAAACAAGCAAAGATATCAGAAACAGTTGAATCTCGAAAGAAGGAGCATCCAACCACTGAGGCGAGAGCACACAAAGAAAAACACCAACTAGTCAGGAAACCAACCATAGACCCTGTCACATCCACCCAGCCGGTACCCTACTTGGCACACTCGAGTGTGTGATCCACAGCCCCAAAGATCAAGTATCGAAGCCACTTGTTCGGAAAGCCTTCTCCAACTCACGAAGCCACTTGTTAGGAAACAAGGGGTCCTTGGTAACTCCAGTGAAAGTGGGTACTTACATCTTCAGAAAACTCTCCATCAGGCGAGTATAAGGAGTTCCAGCTAAACCTCCCGCATTCAGGACTGCGGCATGAGGATTCACATTAGCACTAGCTCGAGTCTCATTATGCAGAGTCATGAAACCCACCAACATCTGGTTGAACTGAGCTGCTGGCTGCTGCATCATATTGCCCATAATATTGGCAATATCTCGGAAACTTCCAACATTCGGGGCACCGGGTATCTCATGGGTACCCTGATCGACATTAGGTATCTCACCACCTCCATGAGGTATTTCACCACCTCCTTGAGGTATTTCACCACCTCCTTGACCACTGGATTCACCACACCCACTTCTCAGAGTAACCATTCTGCAAAACTGAGAACATCAAAATACCGAATTTCGAAGTTTCAACATAAACCACAAGTCCAAATGATTTGAAAACTTAAATCATGCTCAAATATATCCATATAGTCATCAAACAATAATCCATAAGGCAAAAATCACATTTTCCAAAAAATCAACAACAAAAGAGGTCTCTGTGACCATTGGTCGAGTGATTGGTCGACTGACCCAGTCGACCAATGAGTCGACCAATGCGACATGCAATGCGAAAATTCGCATTATAAGCCTCATTTCCACATTCCAACTTCATTTTATCTTCTTTCAAAGGTGAGAGAGCTCTAGGGAAAGTCTCCAAAGGTTCTCACAAGTGTTCTTGAGGTGTTTTGGTGCTTCAACAACAACACAACAACACACAACCATCACAAACAAGGTAAATCTTTCATTCTTTCTTCCATTTTCATCTTCTCATGCTTGCATTTCAATCAAAACCATGCTTTGCTTGTATACAATGCTAGAAATCATGCTTAGGAATGCTTAGAAACATATTCCCTAGGTTTTAAACACAATGCCATGCATAGACAACAAGTTCTAACATATTGGTGTTCATCTCGCAACGTTTTCATACCGAAATCGTTATCTTTAGAAAATTTTCGTTTTCTCACAAACAGCTTGAAATTTTCGCACGAAATCAAATGCTACATGCTCAAGATGATATTGTAGATAGGTCCATAAAATTTGATTTAACCAATTTCAACTTTTCAAAAATCCAATTTTGACCTAAAATGCAAAATCCCCAAATTTCCTTCTTGCTGAATTTTTCGCTTTAATCCAAGTTTTCGATCGATTTTCTTCAAACAAACTTCATAGACATAAAATTCCAAGTATTGCGCACATGCTAGTATGTTCAAATAAAATTTCCCCCAAATTTGAAATTTTCCGAAAAATTACGAAAATACCCTTTTGGCTCAAATCTTAAAGTAGCACTAACTGGAATTGTCTCTTGTCTCTTTCACAGATACACACTATGCAGAGGGGAGGGCGAGGACGAGGTAGAGGTCGTGGTCGCATTGTAGGGGCACTTAGGGGTAGAGGTCAGGTTCCTTCAGAGCCTAGACAGGAGGTTCGGAGACCAGACATGTTCGACACACCTCAGGCCGAGTTCTTGTACGAGGCCTACTTCAGTTACTGTAACATCGAGATGGGACGTCTACTTCACCTACGCCAGCTCAGAGTCTTTAGGATTCGGCAGAGATTCGACACGTTGCGGTGGACTCATCTCTTCATCGAGGATCCGCCGGTATACCCGGAGCTAGTGAGGTTGTTCTTCAAAGCAACCTTACCTACACAGAGGAGGCTCGAGGTCAAGGACATCCACTTAGACTTGTCCTAAGGAGCAGGGTCTTCCGGACTCGAGATTCGCTTTTCCACCCGAGCACCGGCTGAGATCTTGCAGGTTCCTTACTATCCACAAAGGCGTGTGTGTGGATACCTGCAGGAGCAGATCCGGACAGCCATCCGATGCCGTACGAGCTTCGCGAGATATGCTCTACGCTATGGGATAGTCGTCGATGCTTCACTCCGTGGACTAGCGGACGGATGACGGATTCTGCACGGATTATCGGTCGCATAGTCAGCCGAAACATTATGCCGAAGGCCGGACATCACCATCGGGTCACGGTGATGGAGGCCTTAGTCATCTACCGCATCTACATGGGCTTCGAGATCGATCTCTCCTACATCATTCAGCAGGTCATGCTTTGGACTTGGTTCTGCGGCCTAGCATGCGGAACCTTTGCTATGGGAGGCTACCGACCTTGATCTTCGGGCATTTCGGGGTGAGTTTCGAGGATACACCGGTGGACACCGGTTCACGGGGATACTCAATCGGGACTCGGACCATTCGTCGATGAGACTGCGCAGATGCCGAGAGATCTCTGGTCCGGAGGGTGAGGATGATGAGGAGTCGGAGGATGAGGATCGGGAGTCGAGGACGGAGGAGAGGATATCGGTCCCGATAGTGATGATCAGGCCGGAGATGATACGGATATGCATGAGGCTGAGCCGGTGCATCACGAGTTTCCTTCATCACACTTCGAGGCGGTGGCCCTTCACATGCGGTTCCTGAGACTTCAGATCTTGGGGCACAGATGAGATCGATGACTTCCATGCTAGAGAGGATGGAGGTCGGACAGGAGCAGATGTACGAGAGGATGGAGTCACGACAGGATAGGATAGAGCATCGGGTGACTCAGCTAGCGGAGGAGTTCGGAGCATACAGAGATCGAGAAGATCACCTAGATAGACTGTACTCTAGGATTTTCATTTATGCATTTCGGATGTAATCGTTGTAAAAGCTTTTGAAATTAATGAAGTTCATTTTGTTTCACTTAATTATTGTATAATATGCACCTTTCTTTTCTTTGCATTAGTGACATTTGTTTAAGTATAATTATGGTATGTTATTCGGAAATGTTATGTTATGCTTCATAGGTTAAGTTTCTAATCCAAGTGTTCTATTATTCACTTCTAAGAGTAGAAGAGTCATTTCAGATCAATGACTCAGGAATGTTCGAGTTATTGTCTTTTGTGGTTAGGATTCCCTCGAACCTTGGGCTCGATACCAATCTGTCACATCCTCCCGGCCGGTACCCTATCCGGCATACCCGAGAGTGTGATCCACAACCCGAAGATCGGGTATCGAGTAATCAACCTCCCACATAAACAATAACATAATCATGAACAATAATAATAAAAGTGCGGAAGATAAACCATAGATCCAAATAAGGAAAGAATGAATCATATATAAATCGAGTACTAGATATAATCGTAGTGTCTAAAACAAATAAGTAAAGTGAGGCAAAATCCCACTCTACAACCAGCGGAAAAGTAGTTCTAAAAGAGAATAAGCAAGACAAAATCTAATCCCAAAGAGTGCGGTACAATGGGTAACTAAATTGTTCTCAACTTTATAGACAACATCCCTATAAGTATAAATCTCATAAACAGCACAAGGGCGCTTCCACTCAATGGTCGGACTAAGCATCGTACGGAGCATAACCACTCGCGGGATCTTCAGTGTAATTGTTGTAACCGCAATCACCTTCCCGGAGATATGCCTCTTCTCCTTGCGCTTCTTCATAGGGGCCATCATAATATTCAAGACTGTAGAATAGTCTAACAAACATTGTACAATAAAGGAATGAGTTTCAAAGAAACTCGGTAAGAAGCGATTAAATCCATAATAACATAAATGGCAGGATTTCAGAACAAACATAAATGCAATATGGTATGAGACAAGCAATGAATGAATGAATCTAACTCTACGTATGCTGGTCTCTATTGGCAGACATGCTTTAAGTCATAGCACCGTACTTCTTTAGGAACGTCTCAATCACTCATCATCAGTTGGTAATGGGTCCGGCATCCCTCGGGACATTCCATGGCTGGGGGTATAGGTCACCACTCTCTCACATCACCATTGGTCTAAGTACCGGCGCATGTCAGGGTAAAGCCTAGCCAAATGCAAGTCTTCTACTTAGTTACATCAAGTCAGATCCAGATACGTCCATTCCTCGTCCCTGACAATCCTTTCCGGTATCCTTCACACTAGAGTCCTCATAGTCCCTGACTACGGACTCATCAACCCTATTGATCATCCACATATGGTAAACGGGAAGCTCTCACGTCCTCTCACGGGTTGGTTACCGGTCTTGAACGCCCGTGAGCCCAAGTCTATCCATATGCAACCCTACCAATAAATGGCCCCCACAATGTGATTCCTGTCCTTTCACGGGTTGGTTACTGGTCTTGAGCGCCCATGAATCCCCATTGCTACCACGGGTCGTTCGGTCTCAATACCCCTCCGATTAGGGTCTGACATAACGGGACATCCTAGCCAAACACTACTAGACAGTCCTAGATATGTCATCCAACAGTTTAGGAAGGTGTCCAGAGGGCATCTCCGGAAACATCCCATAATATTCCCGTAGTAGTCCAAGGACAGAAGTGTCAAAAGGACACCTCTCCTTTCCAAACCATACTTAAGCATACACATGCATCAATTCATATCATCACATATATGGTAACTTCATATATGGAAAGAAATCAATAATTACAATCAACTTGTATATAATTGGTAAGTAAATCATACATGAATCAATTAATCATAAACAAGTAATGCTACTGTAATCAAGGTTATGCAACAGTAATATATCATTGTAAGAATCTAATTAAGGAAACAAATCAATGATATTCAAATATAGAAACTAGATTCATGCTATCTATGTTGTTAAAGAAGTAACCATCCTTACCTTTTATAACTCGCAAAGGAATCCTAAGAAATCAAGTAAGATCTTGGCAAACTTGAGAAGAAGGTCCTAAACAAGTGTATACAACATATTAGGAAAGATCCCTAACAGAAAAGATACCAAAACATCCAACACAGACCAATTCTGGAGTTGCTGTACTCATTGGTCGAGTGGATTGGTCGATCGGTCCATCGACCAATCAATCGACCAATGCAGACAGTAGCCTAAAAAAAACAGAGTTTTAAGATATAAAATCCGAATTTGGTGGTTCAAAAGGGTACTAATCAAGGGGTAAACTACATTAGTAGTATCCTAACATATAGGGGACCTCAAAACACTAATCGAATCAAGCCATCAAGATCCAAATTAGGAAACAAAAAGTTACCATAATTAGATCAACCATGGATCTTGAAGAATTCAAGATAGAAATCAAAGACAAGAACAATAGGAGAATGAATCATTGATTCGGGTAAAGGTATCATGAAAAGCATACTTAGATCTTCAAGGAAATAGGCTTAAAAGCATAAATCTAAATAAGGAAACAAAACCTACCATATATGTAACTATCATGATTCATGAAGAAAACATGGTATGGTAGAAGAGAAACAACTAGAGATTGATAGATCATGGATCATGAAAAGAAAACACAGCAATTGACTACTAACATGATCAATATAGAAGATCCAAGGAGATCGAAATTCAAATCAGAAGTTAAACAAAGACTAGATCATGGTTTGATCATGATTCCTTCAAAAGCTTGCAATGATCATGGTTAAGATCATTGTTTTAGCCATTAATCCTTAGGATGATCATGAGAGACAAGTCCAGAGATGTTTGCAACAGAGAATGCAGCATCTCCTCTACTGTCTCAACTCAAAAAGGAAAGAAAAACAGAGATGGAGGAGAAGAAGAGAGTGTAGACATACCTTTGGTGCAAAAGGAAGAGTTTTGACGAAGATCCGTCAAGAAAATCACCAAGGATGCAAGGGAGATGACTTGCAGAGGTCTTTGGTTCGTTCCAAAGAGTTTGGAGGCAGAAAATACGAAGTAGACTCGAGATTGGACTTAAATAGAGCAAGCAAGACCTAATTGCCAAAGACAGCACCCATTGGTCGAGTGGATTGGTCGACTGGTCCAGTCGACTAATCAGTCGACCAATGCAGACAGCAATTCCAAAACAGGGAATTGAAGACCCAGATCAAATCCAATCCTAAAGGGGTTTTGCACACATATCAAGTGACTTACCTAATAGGTAGAAATGCCTTCAAACCATGATAGAGAGCACTCCAAGTCCATCAACTAATCCGATCTTCATCAAGATTCAGTTTCCATAAATAGAACTTCATCATCAACTCTCATGGATTCAAAGCCAGACACCAAGTCCTCCACTGGGATGGCCCAAAGCTAACTTCTTACTTTACTTCGGGTCACTGGACCTACAAATAACAAGGTTTTCGGGTCAAGGTTAGGGCTGGGTTTTACACTTTAAGTCATAGCACCGTACTTCTTTAGGAAGGTCTCATCACACAATGCCTTTTGGTAGTGGGTCCGGCATCCCTCGGGACATTCCATGGCTTGGGGTTAAGTCACCACTCTCTCACATCACCATTGGTCTAAGTACTGGCGCATGTCAGGGTCAAAGCCTAGCCAAAATGCAAGTCTCCTACTTAGTTACATCAAGTCAGATCCAGATACGTCCATTCCTCGCCCCTGGCGATCCTTTCCAGTATCCTTCACACTAGAGTCCTCATAGTCCCTGACTACGAACTCATCAACCCTATTGGTTATCCACATATGTTAAACGGGAAGTTCTCACGTCCCCTCATGAATTGGTTACCGGTCTTGAGCGCCCATGAGCCCAAGTCTATCCATATGCAACCCTACCAACAAATGGCCCCCACAATGTGATTCCTGTCCTCTCACGGATTGGTTACTGGTCTTGAGCGCCCATGAATCCCCATTGCTACCACGGGTCGTTCGGTCTCAATACCCCTCCGATTAGGGTCTGACATAACGGGACATCCTAGCCAAATACTACTAGACAACCCTAAATATGTCATCCAACAGTTTAGGAAGGTGTCCAAAGGGCATCTCCGGAAACATCCCATAATATTCCTGTAGTTGTCCAAGGACAGAAGTTTCAAAAGGACACCTCTCCTTTCCAAACCATACTTAATCATTCACAAACATAAATCCATAGCATCACATATATGGTAACTTCTTATATGGAAAGAAATCAATAATAACATCCAACTTGCATATAATTGGTAAGTAAATCATACATGAATCAATGTAGCATAAACAAGTAATGCTACTGTAATAAAAGTAGTTGCATCAGTAGTATATCATTGTAAGAATCTAATTAAGAAAATAAACCAAAGATTCAAATATAGAAACTAGATTCATGCAATCTATGTAGTTAAGGAAATAACCATCCTTACCTTATATAACTCACAAAGGATCTTAGGGAATCAAGTAAGACCTTGACTAAACTTGGAAAGAAAGTCCTAAACAAGTATATATAACATATTAGGAAAGATACCTAAAAGGAAAGATGTCAAAACATCCAAAACAGACCAAATATGAAGTTGCTGTCTTCATTGGTCGATTGATTGGTCTCTTGCCTCAGTCGACCAATGAGTCGACCAACAGAGACAGTGGCCTACAAAATCAAAGATTTTTGAATATAAAACCAAATTTGGTGGTTCAGAAGGGTACCAAACAAGGGGGAAACTACTATGACAGTATACTAGTATATAGAGGACTTCAAAACTCTAATCATATCAAGTCTTCAAGTCACAGATTAGGAAACAAAAAGTTACCATAATTAGATCAATCATGGTTCTTGAAGAATTCATAGTAAAAATCATGGACAAGAACAATAGGATGATGGATCACTAATTGTGATAAGAAATCATGAAAAACATGCATAGATCTTCAAGAAAAATAGATCTAAGACTGAAGAACATCAATCTAAATAAGGAAAGTGAATGAATACATGTTTTCCTTCAAAAGTGAGTGATGATCTTGATGAAGATCATCCACCAAGCTTTAGATCCTTAGGAAAAGAGAGGGAAAGAGTATAGTGATAGTTGCAACAGAGATACAACATCACTTCTACTGTCCTCAATCAGAAAAGGAAAGAAAAGTAATGAAGAATCAAAGATGAAACATAGAAGAGGATGATCACATACCTTTTTGTGTAAAAGCACGAGATTTGACGAAGATCCGTCAAGAAAATCACCAAGGAGGCAAGGGAGATGACTTGCAGAGGGCTCTGGTACATTCCAAAGAGTTTGGAAGCAGAAAATACGAAGTAGACTCGAGATTGGACTTAAATAGAGCAAGCAAAGACCTAATTAGCAAAATCAGATCTCATTGGTCGATTGATTGGTCGACTGGCCCAGTCGACCAATCAGGACAGCAAGTCCAAAACAGGGAAATGAAGGCTCAGATCAAATCCAAATATAAAGGGGTTTTGCACACACACCAAGTGACTTACCTAGTAGGTAGAAATGCCTTCGAACCAAGCCAGAAAGTACTCCAAGTCTATCAACTAATTCCATCTTCATCAGAGTGCAGTTTCCATAAATGGAACACTGTCATCAACTCTCATGGATTCTAAGCCAGCCACCAAGTCTTCCACTGGGATGGCCCATAGTTGACTTCTTGCTTTATTTCGGGTTGTCGGTGTAACACCCAGCCCAAATCTAGCCCGAAGACCCGATATGTTTTGGGTGAAGTAGGGTTTGTTTAATGTTGACTTCGAAGTTTGACCGTGATTTTAGTTTTACTATCTTTGAAAATCTTAGGAAGATGTCTTTGTGGGCCATCTCAGTAGAAGATATGGTGTTTGACCCAAAACCAATGGATATTGATGATGGTGTTTCCTTATGGAAATCTTTTTTTGATTTGGTGTTGAACTAATGAAGAACTTGGTTGATGGACCTAAAGCTTAGTTGGACCTGGTTTGAAGACTTCCCTCCATACTAGGTAAGTAGTATGATGTGTTGAAAGAAGCCCATCCAAAAATATTGAAGTTAGGCCCATTAAATCCCTATTTTTGAATAAGCTGTTCGAGCAGTGGCATTTTGGTAAATATCTGTTTTGAAGGTTTTCAAAAGCTTTATTTCTTTTAATTTCGTGGTAAACTATTCCCACCATGTTTCTAAACCTCTAGATAGTGTGGGATCGACCTTGGAACTTCCTCTTTGGCAATCAATCAACCACCGGGGGCAGTTTGGTCAGTTTGGTGAAACCCTAGTAATTCTTGGACTCTTTGTGATATGTAAAAGGGGGAACTCCATGTTTTTCACTCTCAATCTGTTTCTAAGCCTTGGAGAACGTGGGAAGATCCTTAGAACCTCTCCTTCGAAGCCAAGAAAGATCCTCAAGCATCTCTTCAAATTTCTTCATCGGTTTCTCTTCTAAAAGGTTAGTATTCAATTCGTTTCTTCTTTAATTCATTCTTTCTTCTTTACTTCTGATTTTCTGATCATGAGAAGGGTATTACACTGCTGTAATGACCTCTTTTCTAATTCTATTAGCCCTAGAGTGAATTCCACAATTCACTCTATGTTCTTGAAAGCCATATGGCGATGATTCTTGAATTTGAATCCACCAAAGCTCTTAATGATACTTTCCCTAATTTTCTACCTATCTTTATGATTGTGGGGAAGGTCTCATATTATTACCATGACCTTCCCTTGTGTCCTCATGATTGAGGAGTTGTTCCCTAATATTCCCTTGGACCTTTGGAAACCAAAAGGGTGAGATTTTGAGGGGAAATTCTTGGGTAACTTTCATGAGAGGGTAACCAATTGGCAACCCTTTTATTTTCTATTAATTCATTGGACTCTCCCCAAAACCTTTCTTGATTGTAAATTCTTTGTCCTAAGGGTGAATCTTTATTCTCCTTAGTCTTTCCGTGGGATACACGGATTCTTGTTAGTAAATCCCTAATTGTATGATTTGAATTTCTTTCCTTTCACTTTAATTGTGAACTTTATTTTTCTCTCATTGGTAGACCCTTCCTAATTCCATTCTTTATTTTGAAATACTAATGAGATTTTCCCTTATCTATCTTGGGTTGTTTTTGTGAGAATTAATTATGGGTAACTCTCATGGGAGGTAACCAACTCTCATGAGAGGTAACCATATCTGAAACCATAATGTTCTTTTATCTGTTGGAAACTTCCCAACACTTTTTCAGATTGTGCATTCTTTGTTTCTCTTTCCCATGGGTGAATCTTGATTCGTTGTTTCTCTTTCCCTTGGGTGATATTTGTGTTAACCTAAACTTGATCACTATATCTTCTTCATGATCCATGTTTAACCTAATTAGGATTTCTAATTATTCTTTCTTCGTTCTTGTTCTTGTTTGAGATCAGGAAAAAGATGATGCATCCTTGCAACTATCTATTCTATGATCTCATTCTATTCTTTGAGATCTATGATCATCATCATGATCTTAACCCTAGCTAATAGATTCTTGAAACCTTAACCCTAACCCTTGAATGATCTTCCTGGAAACCTTTTGTAACCTTCCATGTGAGGGAAACCTTATGGGTAATGTTTCTATTAACCTAAACTATATTTCCTATGATTTCTTGTTATTTTCTTGATAACAATCATTCCCTCTCTTTCCATGATCATAACCTTTTCATGAGCCATATGTTTGATGAAACCCTAACCCCTTTATTATTGACCTATTGAGATTGGTTTTTCGGACTATGATCTCCCCCATGTCTTCATTTGGGTTAGGTTGTACTTGGTCTTCAACCCCATGAGCAAAGCACCCTTGTATAGCAATATACATGGGGGCGGTTGCTAGTGGCGGTCGATTGAACCAAGCGACCGCCTGGAGCGACCGCCCGGTTCTGTTTTCGGGGTTTTGCCCTATTTTGCCCCCTGATCGTTATAAATAGCATCCCTCGCCCTATTAAGGCATTATTATGTTTGGGATTGCTATTTTGGGCGATTAGGCAGCTGTGCAAACGTACGGGATTCAGGTCTGAAGTGCTGTTAATGATATGAAACCTTTTCTCTTCTATTCTTGGTGATTCTGATTAAGGTAATGAATCTCCATCTGCAATTCTCTTCTTTTTAACCTCTAATTGATATGAACCCATCTCCTTTTTGTTAGTGGTTACCCAATTGATTTGTTGTATCTCCCTTTTCAATGTTCTTGATGAGATCCTGTCCAGAAACGAATCCCTGCATTTGTTAATGGATAAATCCAGTCAAGGGGAGAGTTTCTGGGTAATCCATTTATGGTATTTGTTAGGTTTCTTATCACCTAGTGTCTCTTGGAGTGTTAGATTCGAGACTTTGGCCATGATCACTCGAAATCCGGATTGAAAACGGATGATCAGAAGCTTGAGTTTCGGATTAGTAACTCTCTGTTTTTGGGGCGGTCACTAGTGGCGGTCGCTCAACCTAAGCGACCGGCCCAAGCGACCGGCCGGTTTCCAGTGTCTGTGTAAGTTTGATTTTGGATTTGTTTTGACTCTTGACTCTTATATATTCTTGTAACCCTATGCCTAGGTGTTCTCTGTTTCAAGTAAAAGTCTTATAATAGTTTCTGGAATTCAAGTTAGAGGAATTTTACATAATTACAGGTAAGGACATGCATTCTTATTTATATGCAATTACATATACATGATGATTCTGTTGTTCTATTTACTATTCTTTGATCATGTAACTTGCTGTAATTGTATAAAGTATGTGAATCTTATTGTACACTTGCTGTTTGTGGTATTCATTGATGTACTTCATCTTTCATGATATTGCACAACTGTTCATGGTATGATAAAGAGTGATGTAGTGTAGTTGTGATGGAAGGGGTATTCCTTTGGGATATCTTAGCTTGGGATATCAGAAGGCTGTGGAATGGGACACATGCTCGCTGATGTCTCCAAAGACTATCATGATTACTGGATGACATACTTAGGAGAGTCTAGAATTGCATGGCTAGGTACCCCACATGGTATTACCCTTTCGGCAGGGGAATTGAAGCTGGGTGACCTGTGACAATGGTGACGTGACTATGTTTCATCCAACAGCGGTAACCAGTCCGTGCGGAGAATCAGTGGTCCACTATTGGTCATGTAATGGTAGGGTTGCATATGTTAGGGTTGGGCTCATGGACGTCCAAGGAGCGGACCGGGTGTCGTGAGGAGTCATGAGAGCATCCGCCCCAATAATATGTGGATGACCATAGGGTTAAGGAGTGGAGTCCAATAGAGGTATCCAGTCCGTGAGGATTCTTACTCCTAGGTTGCGAAGGATACTGAACCGAGTTGGTTGGTGCCATAGGGGATGAATCTGGACTTCATATAGTATGTTACCATTATGACCTTGCATTGGATTAGAAACCCCGACATGCGCTAGTACTCATTGCCAATGGTTGTGCTGAGAGAGTGTTGACTTAACCCCCAGCCAAGGTTTGAGAGCCAGGTGTGGACTTACCCCTTTGCCCAGGATCCCTACAGAGGTAACCAGTCCTTACCGGATCAGAGTGATGAGACTTACCCAGAGGAGGGCTGGTGTATATCTTAAAGCATGTCAGCCATTAGAGACTTGCATAGTTAGATCTTAGTAGCATTCATATTTCTGCATACCATCCATATCATTTCATCTGTGCATTCGTGGATTGTATTGACATATATATGAGAATTGCTTGTTCCTTACTGAGTTCGTTGGAACTCATTCCTTTCATTGTATGTATTATATAAACTGTACAGATGGTTGCACAATGTCGGAAGTTGGAGATGATTCATATGAAAGAGCCTTCTCGTATGAAGCTGATGTGGCACAGACAGTGATACATGAACTTCCAGAGCATGAAGCCTCCTGAAGATAAAGATTATTTAGTTATTCTTTTTGCTTCCGCTGAACTCGATATTACATTTGATTCTTGATTCTTTCCTTTGATTATTTCTTGGATATTTATCGGAGTATTTGGACTCCTGTAACCTTTTTATTAATTATTGCACTATTCTTGCTCTTGATTATCTGTATTTGTATTTATTATTATTGATAGACTAAAACCATGGATCTTGTGACGGTTCGCACCCACGGGTTGTCGGGCGGTTAACCGGGCCCGGCGGGAGGGGTGTGACAGTCGGACCTACAAACAACATGTTTTCCAGGTCAAGGTTAGGGCTGGGTTTCACAGACCCGACTAAGGATGGTCAACCTGATCGAGGAGGGGCACCAGCTATGAGAAGATCGGAAATCCTAATGCAAATTAAAAATCAAGGAATTCTCAAGTGGCCCAACAAATTGTAATCCCGACCAGATGAGCGGGATAAAAGAAAATATTGTGAGTTTCACAAGGATCACGAACACTGGACAGATGACTACCGACAACTAAAAACAGAGATTGATAGAATCATATCTCAAGGGCAGCTCACAAAATACCTCCATCCTACCTAGCCAGGTAAAAAGCAAGAAGAAGGAAATAAGAAAAGATTGAGGTCTCCGAGCAAAGAAAGATACCAAAATAAGAGCTGAGCAAAGGGAGGATAAAATCAAAACCGACCACCCATATTTACGGTGTTCGGTGGTCCAACAGAAGAATCAACCCAGCAAGCTAAAAGAAAAGCGCGTTACATAGGAAACGCCGAACTAGAAAAGCCAACTAGAAAGGTTATATTAGAACCTATCACCTTCTCGGCCAAAGACATGGAAGGAGTAAGCACTCCTCACGATGATGCCCTAGTCATCAAAGTCATCCTAGCAGAACGGAGGTCCACAGGGGTTCTAGTCGACATAGGATCTTCAGCGGATATCCTATCTCTAGAAGCCTTCAGAAAGTTACAGCTCGATGAAAACATGCTCATCCCATGTGGCACACACCTATATGGTTTCACAGGGTCATCAACTCAAGCAGAAGAAACTGTCAGACTAGACCTCCGAATCGGCAAATACCCTAAAGACAGACTCATTCAATCGAATTTTATGGTCATCCGAGACTTATCTGCATATAATGTAATCTTGGGACGACCAACCCTTGTCACTCTAGAGGTAGTAGTTTCATCCTTACACATGAAGATAAAATTCCCTACTAAAAAGGGCATAGGAGAATGCTCTGCCGATCAGAAAGGAAGTCGGAAAAATTACGCCAACTACGTGAGAAAAAGAGCAAAAACGAGCACGACCATGGAGGTAGAAGTCAGGGATGATAGAGATGCAGAAACCATGCAAAGAGCCAAACTAGTAGAAAAATTGGAGAAGATCAGACTGAATTCAAAAGAAGATCAAGGAACGATGATCGGAGTAGAGCAAGAGAAGGAATTCAAAGCCAGTCTGACAAAATTTCTACAAGAAAATTTGGACGTCTTCGCCTGGTCGGCCGAAGACATGCCCGGAATAGACAGAAGAGTAGCCAAGCACAAATTGAATATCGACCCTCATGCAATACCAACAATTCAGAAAAGAAGAAAATTTTCTCTAGACAAGCATGAGGCTATCCGAACAGAAGTGCAGAAGCTAAATGTGAAACCCAACCCTAAACTTGACCCGGAAACCCTATTGTTTGTAGGTCCAGCAACCCATAGCAAGGCAAGAAGTCAGCTTTGGGCCATTTCAATAGAAGACTTGGTGGTTGGATTGAAATCCATGAGTGTTGATGTCAGTGTTCCATCTATGGAAACTGCACCCTGATGAAGATCGGATTAGTTGATGGACTTGGAGTGCTCTCTGTATTGGTTCAAAGGCATTTCTACCTACTAGGTATGTCACTCTAGGTGTGTGCAAAACCCCTTGATGTTTGGACTTGATCTGAGCCTTCAATTCCCTGTTTTGAAGTTGCTGTTCTGATTGGTCGACTCATTGGTTGACTGGACCAGTCGACCAATCAATCGACCAATTGATTCTGTTTTTGAAAATTAGGTCGTGGCTACTCTATTTAAGTCTAATCTCGGGAATACTTTGCCTCATCTACCTCCTAAGCCTCTGGAATGAGTTAGAACTCCATTCTAATCAATTCCCTTGCATCCTTGGTTGATATCTTGCAAGAACTCAGGTGATCTTCATCCTCCTCAATCAAAGGTATGTTTATGATCTCTTTTCTTTTCTATCTTTGATTTTCTTTTCTTCAACCTTGTTCTTGATTGAGATCAGGAAGGAGATGCTGCATTCTTGCAACCATCTATTCGATGATCTCATTCGATTCCTTGAGATCTATGATCATCGTCATGATCTCAACCCTAACCAATTAGATTCTTGAAACCCTAGCCAATTATTTCTTGAAACCCTAACCCTTGTATGATCTTTCTGGAAACCTTTCGGTAACCTCCCATGTGAGGGAAACCTCATGGGTAATATTTAGGTTGATCTAAATTTAATATTTTATAGTTTTTCTTGTTGTTATTGGCCAACAATGTACTTCCCTTTCATCCTGTGATCTCAACCTTTTCATGGGAGCCAAAAAGGGTGAAACACTAATTCTTGGATATATGTTATTGACCCTGTTAATAGCCAATCAATGTGTTTTCCTTACAAGAATTTTATCCTATCATCCTCTAATTCTTTGTCCTTGATCATACTGTGTTTTCTTCATGATTCATGATTTAACCTAATTAGGTTAACCCTTTTGGTTCTTAAGTTGTAATTTGGAAACTTGATTTGGTTGGTGGTTTGATGTCCTCTATATACTAGGATGCTACCATTATAGTTTCCCCCTTATTTTGTACCCTTTTGAACCACCAAATTCGGTTTCTTAATCTAAAAATTCTGATTCTTGAAGGCCACTGTCTCTGTTGGTCGACTCATTGGTCAACTGGGGCAGTAGACCAATCAGTCGACCAATGAGTACAGCAACCTCATTCTTGGTCTGTTTTGATTGATTTGAGATCTTTCCTTCTAAGTATCTTTCCTAACATGTTGTATACACTTGTTTAGGACTTTCTTCTCAAGTTTAGTCAAGGTCTTACTTGATTTCCCTAAGTTCCTTTACGAGTTAGAAGGTAAGGACTGTTATTCTTTAATTACATAGATCGCATACTCTCTGGTTTCTACCTTATGAAACTATGAGTCTACCTATTGTTGTTATACTTTATATTTCATGATTTACTACTGTGAGAACAGTAGCACTTGTTTATGTTTTCTTTTATCATTTAAGCTTATGTGAATTGCTTATTACTATGTTGCTTAACGATTAGATCATGACTGTATACTCTCTTGTATATGATGAACTGTTGACTGTGTATGTCATGTCTGATCTGAGATTGTGTCTGATTGGGTATGATTTGGGATTGAGAGGTGTCCTTTTGACACTTCTGTCCTTGGACATTATCGGAAATAGTATGGGATGTTTCCGGGATTGTCCATCGACGCTTTCCCGAATCATTGGTTGTCATGCTTAGGGCTGTCTAGTAGTGTTTGGCTAGGATGTCCCCGTTATATCAGACCCGAATCGGAAGGGTATTGAGACCGAACGACCCGTGGCAGCAATGTGATTCACGGGCGCTCAAGACCGGTAACCAACCCGTGAGAGGACGGGAATCATATTGTGGGGGCCATTTATTGGAGGGTTGCATATGGCTAGACTTGGGCTCATGGGCGCTTAAGACCGGTAACCAACCCGTGAGAGGACATGAGAGCTTCCCGTTTACCATATGTGGATAACCAATAGGGTTGATGTGTCCGTAGTCTGGGACTATTAGGACTCTAGTGGAAAGGATACCGGAAAGGATCGCCCGGGGCGAGGAATGGAAGTATCTGGACCTGAGTTGATGTGAACTGAGTAGATGACTTGCATTGGGCTAGGCTTTACCCTTACATGCGCCAGTACTTAGACCAAATGGTGATGTGAGAGAACGGTGACTTAACCCCCAGCCATGGATTGTCCCGAGGGATGAAAGACCCACTACCAACCGGAGCCGTACGTGTGACCTACCCAAAGAAGTATGGTGCTATGACTTAAAGCATGTCTGCCAGTAGAGACCAGCATACATAGAGTTTAGATGCATACATACATTATCTTTTTCATACTGCATTGCATCTTGTTATGTTTTGCCACATGTTATTTATGTTGTTACGGATTAACTACCTTACTGAGTTTCTTCGAAACTCATTCCCTTTTTGTACATTGTTTTGTTAGACTATTCTACAGTAACCGACTACTATGAAGAACCATACACTGAAGCGTAAGCCGATGAAGCGTACTACATGCAAGGTGCTGGTGACAATCAAGATTACTCTGATGATCCCTCAGTTGATCAAGTTGCGTACCACGATTAAAGGCAACGTGGAATTGGAACATCTCAGCTGGATTGATGAAGTCCACTATTTTGATGATGTCATCTATAAGATAGAAGACTCTTATGTTTAGTTTATCTTTCTTAGTTCCTTTGATTTAGTTGTTATTCCTTTTAGACTTACATACTATGTTCCGCTATATTTGTGGTGTGAGTTTTCGCCTCACTTTACTTCTTTTGATATCTACAGATATTTGGTATCATTTTCTGCACTCTGATTATATTGTTTATTCATTTCTTGTTTTGGACCTTGTTTATAATATTAAACCTTGATTATTTTCTGTTTATGATTATGTTATTGAATATGTGGGAGGATGATTTCCTCGATACTTGATCTTCAGTGCTGTGGATCACACTCTCGGGTATGCCAGTTAGGGTACCGGCTGGGAGGATGTGACAGATTGGTATCAGAGCCCAAAGTTCAAGGAAATCCTAACCACGTAAAAACAAGAATGTAACATTCCTGAGTCATAGATCCAGAAGTGACTCTTCTACTCTTATATGTGAATAATAGAACACTTGGACTAGAAACTGTGTAATGAAGCATAACTGAATACTTCTGAATAATGTACAATAATTATTCTTAAACAATTGTCACTTAATGCAATACAAGAAAAGTGCATAATACACAATAATAAAGTGAAACAAAAAGAACTTCATTAACTTTAAGAAAAGTTTTACAATGATTACATTTGAAAAGCATAAAGGAATTCCTAAGTACAGTCTATCTAGGTGATCTCCTCTGATCTCTGTAAGCTTTGAAGTCCTCTAATAGCTGAGTCACCTGATGCTCTATCCTATCTTGTCGGGACTCCATCCTCTCATACATCTGCTCCTGCCTGACCTCCATCCTCTCCAGCATGGAAGTCATCAATTCATCTGTGCACTGAGATCTGAAGTCTCTGGAATTGCATGAGAAGGGCCACCTATCTCAAAGTGCGATGAAGGAAACTCGTGATGCACTGGCTCAGTCTCGTGCATCTCTGTATCATCTCCGGCCTGATCATCACTAGCAGGACCGACATCCTCCTCTCCATCCTCTGACTCCTGCTCCTCATCCTCTGTCTCCTCGTCATCCTCACCCTCTGGACCAGGAGATCTCACAGTCTGTTGCAGCCTCATTTGACGAATGGTCCGAGTCCCGATCGTGTAACCCCGTGAACCAGTGTCCACTAGTGTATCCTCGAAACTCACCCCGAAATGCCTAAAGATCAAGGTCAGTAGCCTCCCATAGCAAAGGTTCCGCATGCTAGGCCGCAGAACCAGATCTAGCATGACATGCTGAATGATGTAAGAAAGGTCGATCTCGAAGCCCATGTAGATGCGGTAGATGACTAAGGCCTCCATCATTGTGACCCAATGGTGATGTCAGGCCTTCGGCATGATGTTTCGGCCGACGATGCGACCGATGACCCGTGCTGAATCTGTCATCCGCCCGCTATTCCAAGGAGTGTAGCATCAGCGACTATCCCACAGTGTGGAGCATATCTCGCTCAGCTCATATGGCATCAAGTAGCTGTCTATGTCTGCCCCCGCAGGTATCCACACGCACTACTCTGGATAGTGAGGAACCCGCAAGATCTCAGCCAATGATCTCGTGGAGAATTAGATCTGTGTCTGAAAGACCCTGCTCTTGAGGACTAGCCGAAGAGGATGTCCTGGACCTCGAGACTCCTCTGTATAGGTAAGGTTGCTAAAGAACAACCTCACTAGCTCCGGATATATAGGCAAATCCTCTGTGAAGAGATGTGTCCATTGGAAAGTGTCGAATCTCTGCTGTATCTTGAAGACTTTGAGTTGACAAAGGTGAAGTAGACGTCCCAGCTCGATGCTGCAGTAACTGAAGTAGGCCTCGTACAAGAACTCGGCCTGTGGAGTGTCGAATCGCTCTGGTCTCCGGACTACCTGTCTAGGCTCTGAAGGAACCTGACCTCTGCCTCTGAGTGCCCCTACCATGCGACCTCGACCTCGTCCTCGTACTCCTCTAGGCATGGTGAATGTCTGTAGAAGAATCAAAAGACATTGTTGTTAGTGCTATTTCAAGATTTCAGCCAAAAGGGTATTTTCTTAATTTTTCGGAAAATTTCAAATTTGGGGAAAATTTGATTTGAATATACTAGCATGTGCACAATACTTGGAATTTCATGGCTATGAAGTTTGTTTGAAGAAAATCGATCGAAATCTTGGTTCAAAGTGGAAAATTCAGAAAGAAGAATTTGGGGATTTTTGCATTCTAGGTCAAAATTTGATTTTTGAAAAGTTGAAATTGGTTAAATCAAACTATATGGACATATCTACAATATCATGTTAAGCATGTAGCATTTGATTTCGTGCGAAAACTCCAAGCGGTTTGTGAGAAAACGAAATTTTTCTAAAGTTAACGATTTCGGTACGAAAACTTTGCGAGAAGTGCAAGAATGTGTTAGAACTTGTTGTCTATGCATGGCATTGTGTTTAAAACCTAGGGAATATGTTTCTAAGTATTCCTAAACATGATTTCTAACATTGGATACATGTAAAACATGGGTTTTATTGAAATGCAAGCATGAGAAGATGTAAATGGAAGAAGAAAATGAGAGATTTACCTTGTGTGAGATGAATGTAGGTTGTTATGTTGTTGTTGAAGCACCAAATGACCTCAAGAATACTTGGAAGAACCTTTGGAGTCTTTCTCCAGAGCTCTCTCACTGTTGGAAGAAGTAAGAGTGAAGTTGGAATGTGAAAATGAGGCTTATAATGCGAATTTTTGTATTCTGTGAGCATTGGTCGACTAGACCAGTCGACCAATGGACCCAGTGAACTCATTTTCTATTGGATTTTTGGAAAATGTGACTTTTGCCCTATGGTTTGTTGTTGGATGACTATATCGATGTATTTAAGCATGATTTAAATTTTCAAATCATTTGGACTTGTGAATTGTGTTGAAACTTCGAAATTCGGTATTTTGACGTTCTCAGTTTTTACAGAATGGTTACTCTGAGAAGTGGACGTGGGGAATCTAGTGGTCATCGTCGTGATGAGATACCTGAAGATGGTCATGATCAGCGGACCAATACTGGTGATCAGGGTACCCATGACATACCCAATGCCCCGAATGTTGGAAGCTTTCGTGATATTGCCAATATTATGGGTAATATGATGCAGTAGCAAGCAGCCCAGTTTAACCAAATGATGATGGGTTTCATGACTCTACATAATGAGACTCGTGCAGGTGTTAATGGGAATCTTCATACTGTAGTCCCGAATGCGGGAGGTTTGGTTGGAACTCCTCATACTCGCTTGATGGAGAGTTTTCTGAAGATGCAAGTGCCCAGTTTCACTGCAGTTACCAAGGACCTCTTGTTTCCTAATAAATGGCTTCGTGAGTTGGAGAAGGCTTTTCGTCATTTGCAATGTACTGAAGCCCAGAAGATTCTGTTTGCTGAACAGAAGTTGCAACATGAAGCTGACGCTTGGTGGACCTCCACTCGGCCTGTTCTAGAAGGTTTGCATGCGGGTGTTGTAACTTGGGATTTGTTCAAAGAAGCTTTGTGCATGAATTACTTCCCTGAGGCGGTGAAGGATGCGAAATAAGCTGAATTTATGGTTCTCGCGCAAGGATCTTTGTCTGTGTTGGAGTACCAACAGAAATTCGAGGAGCTTCATTTCTTTGCTCCTGATTCTCTGAAGATTGATCTCGCCAAAGCGAATAAATTATTTAAAGGACTACGCCCTGCCATTAAAGCTTACCTCATTGTCCAGCCTATAGTGAGCTATGCCCAAGTGGTGCAGAACTCGAAGAAGTTGGAAGAAACTGAGAAGGAGAATGCACGTGTGCAAAGGCCCTGGCAGCCCAGGAATCCTGGTTTGGTGGATTGTAATGATCGGCGTTTTGTGAGACCTACACCCTGTCCCACTCCTTCTTTTCAGCCTAGGAGTGTAGGTCGAGCCCCTGATTTTTAGCAGCCCGGCCAGTTTAGACAGTATGGCGGGAATCGACAACTAGTGAATGCTAGTGCTAGGCCTATGAATGCGAATCCTAGGCCATTGGTTCAGAAGCCCCTTGTTGCGGCTACTTCAGTAGGACTTAGCAACCCTGTTTGCTTTTACTGTAAGCAGACTGGTCATTTTGCTCGCGAGTGTCCTAAGAAGCCTGCCCAGCAGCCTACCCCAGTGGTGAAGGGTGCCCCCTGCTCCTCCCTCTGGTAGAGTGTTCAGTATCTCCAGTATTGAGCAAGATGCGAGCCATGATGTGATCACAGGTACATTGTCAGTCGCTTCTATTCCTGCATTTGTTTTATTTGATACGGGTGCATCTCATTCGTTCATATCATCTGCATTCATCAAGAAGACTGACCTAATCCCTGAGAAATTATCTAGTTGCTTATTCATTAGTACACCTACTGGTCCTGTTGTGAAACTAGATAAAGGGTTAGTTAAATTTCCTGTGTTGATTAGTGAGAAGAACTTGGAAGCCAATTTAGTACTTCTTGATATGAAGGACTTTGATGTCATTTTGGGAATTAACTGGTTGACAGCCACAAAGCTGTGTTTCTTTGTTCCTCAAGGAAGATTCAGTTCCATATTTGTGGAAGTCCGGTTTTTGAATTTCAAGGTGAGAAAAGAAGGGTTTGTAGGAAGATACTATTTGCACTGATGCAAATCTATGCCCTAGTAGATGATGCTCCATCTGAAGGCAAGAGTAAAGTGGAGAAAAGAGTTGACGAAGTCAAGATTGTCTGTGACTTTGTTGATGTCTTCCCTGATGATCTATCGGGAGTGCCTCCAGATAGGGATGTTGAGTTTTCTATTGATCTCATCCCTGGTGCCACTCCAGTATCTAAGGCTCCGTATAGGATGGCTCCTACTGAGCAGAAGGAGTTACAAAACCAGTTGAATGAGCTCATTGATAGAGGTTTTGTACAACCTAGTGTGTCACCTTGGGGAGCTCCGGTTTTGTTCGTCAAGAAGAAGGATGGTAGTATGCGTCTGTGCATCGACTATCGTGAGTTGAATAAGCTGACCATCAAGAATAGATACCCGCTGCCCAGAATTGATGATCTCTTCGATCAGTTGAAAGGTGTAGCTGTGTTCTCGAAGATTGACTTGAGATCTGGATATCACCAGTTGAAAGTGAAGCCTAGTGATATCTTCAAGACAGCTTTCCGAACAAGGTACGGCCATTATGAGTTTAGAGTCATGCCTTTCGGATTGACTAATGCTCCTGTAGTGTTCATGGACCTCATGAACCGAGTCTTTCACAATGTGCTCGATAAGTTTGTGATCGTCTTCATTGACGATATCCTAATTTATTCGAAGAGTGAAGAAGAGCATGCAAGGCATCTAGATTTCACCTTGTGAAGACTGCGAGAAAAGAAGCTGTACGCCAAGTTTAGCAAGTGTGATTTCTAGCTCAAGAGTGTAGTATTCCTCGGCCATGTGGTTTTAGCTGAAGGTATTCGTGTTGATCCTGAGAAAGTCCAAGCAGTGGCTGATTGGGAAAGACCGAAGACGGTTACGAAAATAAGAAGTTTCCTTGGATTGGTGGGTTACTACAGAAGGTTTATTGAGAAATTTTCTCGGTTGGCTGCTCCTATGACTAAGTTAACCAGGAAAGAAGAGAAGTTTGTTTGGTCTGACGCTTGTGAGAAGAATTTCCAAGAGTTGAAGGATAGATTGACAAGTGCCCTGGTTTTGACTATACCTGATAGTTCCGGTGGTCTAACAGTCTATACTGATGCGTCAATGATTGGTTTGGGTTGTGTACTGATGCAGCATGGTAAAGTGGTAGCCTATGCTTCTCGGCAATTGAAAGATTATGAGCGGAATTACCCCACTCACGATCTAGAGCTTGCCGCGGTGGTTTTTTCTTTACAGATTTGGAGACATTACCTCTACGGTGAGAAGATTGCCATTTTCACGGATCATAAGAGTTTGAAGTACTTCTTTACCCAAAAGGAACGAACATGAGGCAAAGAAGATGGTTGGAACTAGTTTCTGATTATGATTGTGATATTCAGTATCACCCTGGGAAGGTAAACGTTGTTGCGGATGCTCTTGGTAGGAAGATTCAGAAGAAGACTTTGGATTTGAATACTTTGAGTCTACCTTTGTTATCTTGTATTGAAAGTTTTGATTTGGAAGTTGTCCCTGAGAATTCTGATTCTGTTCTTTCTGCCATGACGGCAGGATCTGGTCTTAGAGATAAGATTGTTGCCCTGCAGAGTTCTGATCAAGAACTTAAGGATAAAGTGGAGAAGATTTCTTCGAATTCTGAGTCGGATCTCGACTTTGGTATATCCATGGATAGTGCTTTATTGTTTAGAGGTAGATTGTGTGTGCCGGCAAATGAGGAAGTTAAGAAGGAAATATTGAAGGAAGCACACCAGTCGATCTTTACAGTACACCCTGGAAGCACCAAGATGTACAAGGACTTGAAGGAACATTTTTGGTGGATTGGTTTGAAGGCCGATGTTGATGATTTTGTTGCCAAGTGTGAGACTTGCCAACGTGTGAAAGCCGTTCATCAACCTCCATTTGGATTACTTCAACCCCTTCCTGTTCCTAGTTGGAAGTGGGAAGATATCTCTATGGACTTCGTGACTAGCTTGCCTCGGACAAGTAAAGGCAATGACACTGTGTGTGTCACATCCACCCAGCCGGTACCCTATCTGACATACCCGGGATGTGATCCACACCCCCGAAGATCCATAGTCCAGGGACCACATTATCCACATTGACGATAACACAATTATGAACAATTAATATTAAACTAACAATTGATAATAATAGAATTCAGAAATGAGATACCAAAGATAATCAGAGTGCTGAAGTAAATATCTTATCAGATAAATTAAGAAGGCAGTGGGCGGAATCCACTCCTCCTCTCGAGCGGAAAGTGAGGTCAAAACTGGTAAATTACAATCCCAAGTTATGAAAATAAATTTAAAGTTATTACAAATCCTCCAAGTTTAACTGTCACAAAAGAAGGGGGGTGGGCAGCTATTCATAAGTCTCCTCCACAATATATATGTTCTCTTCAATAGTGAAGACCATAGAGATCCAACATGGCTGCTCCCAAACCATCCAAGGGCTAACCCTGATACGCCGGAGGATCTACTTCGGTACCGTCACCGAAGTCTTCATTGTAGCTAGCCTCCGGATAGTAGTATGAGGTATCCGGGTCCGCCTCAGGGAACATACCATCAGATTAATCACCTGTAGAGTAGTCTAGCAAATATTGCAACAGAACTCAGCAAGGTAGTTATTCCACAACACATAAGCCACAAGATAATCATAAAATGATGCAGATGATATGAGACATATGATATGATTCTAACTCTAAGTATGCTGGTCATCTAGGGTAGACATGCTTTAAGTCATAGCACCATACTTCTTTAGGTAGTCTCAGTCACTCATCAACGGGGGAAAGTGGGTCCTGCATCCCTCTCGGACAAATCCATGGTTAGGGGTTTCGGTCACCACTCTCTCACATCACCATTTGGTCTAAGTATTGGCGCATGTCAAGGTAAAGCCTAGCCCAATGCAAGTCATCTACTTGATCATATCATGTCAGTTCCAGATACGTCCATTCCTCCCCTCTCGAGATCCTTTCCGGTATCCTTCACACTAGAGTCACGGATATTACTCACCGGACTCATCAACCCTATTGGTCATCCACAAATGGTAGACGGGAAGCTCTCACGTCCCCCTCACGGATCATTTCACCGGTCTTGAGTGCTCGTGAGCCCAAGTCTAGCCATTTGCAACGCTACCAATAAATGGCCCCTTTCGGGTATCCGCAATGCAATTTATGTCCTCTCACGGAGTGGTTACCGGTCTTGAGCGCCCACAAATCCACACTACTACCACGGGTCGTTCGGTCTCAATGCCCTTCCGATTCGGGTCTGATATGACAGGGACATCCTAGCCATACATCTAGACAAGTCCTATGTATGTCATCCAATAACCCGGGAAAGCGTCGATGGACATCTTTGGAGAACTTCCCATACTATTCCCTTCGATGTCCAAGGACAGAAGCACCAGTAGGGTACTCCTCAATCCCAACTTATACTTAAGCAATCACATGCCCAAGTTCATCATATCAATTCACAAGATATAACATCATAGTAAACATTCGATTCATGACATTGACATAATTCATCATAGATTGAATTTGATAAACATAATAAGACATTGAAATAAAACTAATGTAAACAGAAAGCTACTATTGAAAGACATATGTAACGAGTCTAACATGATAAGAATATGAGATGGAGACTATGTTCATTATGTGAAACCCGGCCCTAACCTTAACCCGGATACTCTTTGATTGTAGGTCCGAAGACCCGAAGTAGAAGTGAAAGTCAACGATGGGCCATATTGGTAGATGATATAGTGTTCGACTCCGAACCTATGGAGATTGAAGATGATGCCCCATACTTGAAGTCAATGTTGGATATAGAGAAGAGACTGCACCTTCATGAAGAGAAGATTAGTTGATGACCTTAGAGCTTGGTGGGATATGATTTAAAGCCATTTTTCCATGCTAGGTATGTTATAGAATATGTGTTTAAAGTTACGTTTGATTCCGAGTAGTGGAAGACCCTCAAATCCCTATTTTTGGCTTTGCTGTCAGCCTGGGTCGAGTGCTTGGGTCGAGTGCTCAATGCTACCCAGCCAATCGACCCAGTGTTGCTGAACTCGAACAAAATCTTCTGTTTTGAGAATCTTGCTATATATACCCCATGACTTTGTGATTTTAGTATCCCTAGCCTCCATAACACCTAGAGAACGAAGGGAAACCATCTCCAAGTCTCCAAGAGTGAAGAAGAAGACCTAATCTTGCGATCTTGCAAACTCTCTCTCTTGTTCTTCAATTAAAGGTTAGTAATCTATCTTTTATGTTAATGATTTACTCTTTCTATGATCACTCTCATCTCTGAACTGAGATTATGATGAAGATGCTGCAACCTTGTAGTCATATCTTGACAATCTCTTTTCATTCTCTTGTACTACGATCATCTCATTCATTCTTAACATGATTCTTATGATTTCTTCTTAAACTATGATAATATTTCCTATTTTGATTCATTCTAGCATTATCGATGCTTCTCTATGATTATTCATACCTCTGATCTACTGTGTTCTTGTACTAGAATGAGATCTAATCATCTCTAGTTTATCTCTTTCATTCATAGCATGTTTCCAATGAAAACTATGATTTTTACCAAAATAGAAACTATGGTTCTAAATTAGGAAGTAATGTTTTAATGGTGGTTTGATGTCTAAATTATGCTTTCTAGGCTTAGACTACTGTGTTAGACAATCCCTCCAAGTTTCGTCGCATTCCGGTTTGTGTAGCATAGGTTTCGGATCAAGATTCTCTTTTTATTTTCGGATTTGCCCTTGGGCAGACTGCCTGGGTCGACTGGCCAATGCTACCCAGCCAATCAACCTGCAACAGCAGAATCTGTTTTCTTCGTCCGATTTGATTCAAATCATGCTTATTCTTTTAGGACTACTTCCTAATGATTGTGTGATGCTATTCTAGGGATTATTTGCTAACTTTGGATTCATCCTCTTGTTCGTCCGGAATATTCTCGGATCTATTTAAGGTAAGGAAAGTTGTTACCATATTAACATAGATTTGCATAGATTTAGTTTCTAATTTGGGAACTACTTAGATTTTCTACTGTTATGTTAGTTTCTATTATGATATGAATGCTGCAAGTACATTAGAATCTTATTTCCTTATTTACTTTATGTACTTGATTATGTATGAATACTTACTCATGTATGTTTTCTTATTTATTTAATATTGTCTTATTATACTCTTTCATATGATGAGATATCTGTCGTGGATGATATGACTGAATTATGATTGTGATTGTTTAGGTATGATTTGGAATTGGGGAATGTCCTTTTGACATTTCTGTCCTTGGACCTCATTGGGAGTAGTATGGGATATTTCCAATGTTGCCCTTTGACACCTTCCCGGATTATTGGTTTTCATACCTAGGACTTGTCTAGCAGTGTTTGGCTAGGTTATACCCCTGTTATATTAGACCCGAATCAGAAGGGTATTGAGACCAAACGACCCGTGGTAGCAATGGGGATTCATGGGTGCTCAAGACCGGTGAGTTATATCCGTGAGGGGACATGAATCACATTGTGGGGACCATTTGTAGGTAGAGTTGCATATGGATAGACTTGGGCTCATGGGCGTTCAAGACCGGTACCAACCCGTGAGAGGACATGAGAGCTTCCCATTTACTATATGTGGATGACCTATAGGGTTGATGAGTCCGTATTTGAGAGAGTTGGATACGTTGACTCTAGTGTGAAGGATACCGGAAAGGATCCCGAGAGGGGAGGAATGGACGTATCTGGATCTGAGTTGATATGACTAAGTGGAAGACTTGCATTGGGCTAGGCTTTACCTTGACATGCGCCAATACTTAGACCAAACGATGATGTGAGAGAGAGGTGACTTAACCCCTAACCATGGATTGTCCGGGATGGATGAAGGACCCACTACCAACCGGCGTTGTGAGACGAGACCTACCCAAAGAAGTATGGTGCTATGACTTAAAGCATGTCTGCCTATAGAGACCAGCATACATAGAGTTAGACTCATACATACATTGTTGCCTCATATCATATCATCTTATGCTTTGTTTGCGATACTATGTTTTTTATGCTATTATGGAATAACTTGCCTTGCTGAGTTTCTTTGAAACTCATTCCTTTTTGTACAATATCTTTTGTTAGACTATTCTACAGGTTTTGATGGCTATGAAGCGCAATAATAGGAAGCGCAAGATGAAGAAGCGTACCATACGCAAAGTGTTGGCGACTACGAAGATTACTGTGAGGATCCCTCGAGTGGTCTCTCTTGTTACTAGGATTAGCCCTATTGTGGAGTGGGAGCGTTTGAGCATCATCGATGAAGTCTATGTCTATGAGGACATCCTTTATAAAGTAGAAAAGACTCTAGTTTAGATTATATCTTTCTTTCTTGTCTTTAGAATTGGTTGTAATCCCATTTGATTTTCGAACTACATTCCGCTGTACTCGTGGAGTGAAATTCCGCCTCACTCTACTTTTGATTTATATATCTATTGGTATCTTTTCCGCACTCTGATGAATATCTCGTTACTTTACCTTGATTCATTTGAATAATATTGTTAACATTGATTTAGTCTTGTTCTTGATTATATTGTTGTGAATGTGGGAGGTTGATTTTTCTAACTACTGGATCTTGTGGACTGTGGATCACACACTCGGGTATGCCAGATAGGGTACCGGCTGGGTGGATGTGACACATTAGGTTAGGAACACCAAGTCAAAATTTCACATCCTATGTAAATATGTCGATAACTATCCTTACCTTGAATTGGAGAAGAGGATGGTCCAAGATCACAAGCAAGTGGCCCAAATAGTCTTAAAACCCTAAACAAGCATATATGAAGGGTTAGAGAAGAAATCAGAACAATCGGAGATCAAACGAATCAAAACTAGGCAAAAGTTGCTGACAGCAACTCTGTTGGTCGATACATTGGGTCCATAGTATCGACCAACAAGCATCAACGAAAAGAATTTCGGACAGCAAGCTGGCTTTTTGGGTTTTGGCCCAAATTTGGTCTTCCGGGTCTCGGATCGATACAAAACTTGAGGAACAGTCTAAGTACAATATAGAGACACTAATTATCAATGAATTAACATAATCCAATGGTCCATTTAGTATGAAACTCGGTCCTAACCTTAACCCGGATACTCTTTGATTGTAGGTCCGAAGACCCAAAGTAGAAGTGAAAGTCAACTATGGGCCATATTGGTAGAAGATATAATGTTCGACTCCGAACCTATGGAGATTAAAGATGATGCCCCATACTTGAAGACAGTGTTGGATATAGAGAAGAGACTTCACCTTGATGAAGAGAAGATTAGTTGATGACCTTAGAGCTTGGTGGGATATGATTTAAAGCCATTTTTTCATGCTAGGTATGTTATAGAATATGTGTTTAAAGTTTCATTTGATTCCGAGTAGTGGAAGACCCTCAAATCCCTATCTTTGGCTTTGCTATCAGCCTGGGTCGAGTGCTTGGGTCGACTGGGCCATGCTACCCAGCCAATCGACCTAGAGATGCTGAACTCGAACAAAATCTTCTGTTTTGAGTAACTTGCTATATATACCCCATGACTTCGTGATTTTAGTATCCCTAGCCTCCATAACACTTAGAGAACGAAGAGAAACCATCTCCAAGCCTCCAAGAGTGAAGAAGAAGACCTAATCTTGCAATCTTGCAAACTCTCTCTCTTGTTCTTCAATTAAAGGTTAGTATTCTATCTTTTATGCTAATGATTTATTCTTTCCATGATCACTCTCATCTCTGAACTGAGATTATGATGAAGATGCTGCAACCTTGTAGTCATATCTTTACAATCTCTTTTCATTCTCTTGTACTATGATCATCTCGTTCATTCTTGACATGATTCTTATGATTTCTTCTTAAACTATGATAATATTCATATTTTGATTCGTTCTAGCATTATAGATGCTTCTCTATGATTATTCATACCTCTGATCTACTGTGTTCTTGTACTAGAATGAGATCTAATCATCTCTAGTTCATCTCTTTCATTCATAGCATGTTTCCAATGAAAACTATGATTTTTACCAAAATAGAAACTATGATTCTAATTTAGTAAGTAATGGTTTTAATGGTGGTTTGATGTCTAAATTATGCTTTTTAGTCTTAGACTACTGTGTTAGACATTCTCTCCAAGTTTCGTCGCATTCCGGTTTGTGTAGCATAGGTTTCGGATCAAGATTCTCTTTTTATTTCCGGATTTGCTCTTGAGCAGATTGCCTGGGTCGACTGGAGCACTCAACCCAGCCAATCAACCCGCAAGAACAGAGTTTGTTTCCTTCGTCCGATTGGATTCGATTCATGCTTATTCTTTTAGGACTACTTCCTAATGATTGTGTGATGCTATTCTAGGGTTTATTTGCTAACTTTGGATTCATCCTTTTGTTCGTCCGGAATACATTCGAATCTATTTAAGGTAAGGAAAGTTGTTACCATATTAACATAGATTTGCATAGATTTAGTTTCTAATTTGGGAACTACTTAGATTTGCTACTGTTATGTTAGTTTCTATTATGATATGAATGCTGCAAGTACATTAGAATCTTATTTCCTTATTTACTTTATGTACTTGATTATGTATGAATACTTACTCATGTATGTTTTCTTATTTATTTAATCTTGTCTTAATATACTCTTTCATATGATGAGATATCTGTCGTGG
Organism: Hakea prostrata; assembly: GCF_041222555.1. NCBI lineage: Eukaryota > Viridiplantae > Streptophyta > Magnoliopsida > Proteales > Proteaceae > Hakea > Hakea prostrata. Next base: position 44,352,972 of record NC_142606.1, on the reverse strand, counting down.
ATGATATGACTGAATTATGATTGTGATTGTTTAGGTATGATTTGGGATTGGGGAATGTCCTTTTGACATTTCTGTCCTTGGACCTCATTGGGAGTAGTATGGGATATTTCCAATGTTGCCCTTTGACACCTTCCCGGATTATTGGTTTTCATACCTAGGACTTGTCTAGCATTGTTTGGCTAGGTTACACCCTTGTTATATCAGACCCGATTCGGAAGGGTATTGAGACCGAACGACCCATGGTAGCAATGGGGATTCATGGGTGCTCAAGACCGGTGAGTTATATCCATGAGGGGACATGAATCACATTGTGGGGGCCATTTATGGGTAGAGTTGCATATGGATAGACTTGGGCTCATGGGCGTTCAAGACTGGTAGTCAACCCGTGAGAGGACATGAGAGCTTCTCGTTTACTATATGTGGATGACCTATAGGGTTGATGAGTCTGTATTTGAGAGAGTTGGATACGCTGACTCTAGTGTGAAGGATACCAGAAATGATCCCGAGAGGGGAGGAATGGACGTATCTAGATCTGAGTTGATATGACTAAGTAGAAGACTTGCATTGGGCTAGGCGTTACCTTGACATGCACCAATACTTAGACCAAATGGTGATGTGAGAGAGAGGTGACTTAACCCCTAACCATGGATTGTCCGAGATGGATGAAGGACCCTTTGTCAACCGATGATGTGTGATTGAGACCTACCCAAAGAAGTATGGTGCTATGACTTAAAGCATGTTTGCCTATAGAGACCAGCATACATAGAGTTAGACTCATACATGCGTTGTTGTCTCATATCATATCACTTTATGCTTTGTTTTTGATACTATGTTATTTATGCTATTATGGAATAACTTGCCTTGCTGAGTTTCTTTTGAAACTCACTCCTTTTGTACAATATCTTTTGTTAGACTATTCTATAGGTTTTGATGGCTATGAAGCGCAATATGAGGAAGTGCAAGATGAAGAAGCGTACCATACGCAAAGTGTTGGCGATTACGAAGATTACTGTGAGGATCCATCGAGTGGTCTCTCTTGTTACCAGGATTAGCCCTACTGTGGAGTGGGAGCATTTGAGCGTAATCGATGAAGTCTACGTTTATGAGGGCATCCTTTATAAAGTAGAAAAGACTCTAGTTTAGTTAGATTATATCTTTCTTTCTTGTCTTTAGAATCAGTTGTAATCCCATTTGATTTTCGAACTACATTCCGCTGTACTCGTGGAGTGAGATTCCGCCTCACTCTGCTTTTGATTTATATATCTATTGGTATCTTTTCCGCAATTTGATGATTATCTCGTTACTTTACTTTGATTCATTTGAATAATATTGTTAACATTGATTTAGTCTTATTCTTGATTATATTGTTGTGAATGTGGGAGGTTGATTTTACTAACTACTGGATCTTGTGGACTGTGGATCACACACTCGGGTATGCCAGATAGGGTACCAACTGGGTGGATGTGACATTTAGAAATCCCCAAATTGGCATATCAAGGTCAAGAGTTGTTAATCATGGCATTGGCTATATCTTAATGCAAATTGGGGGAAAACATAGTGGATTAGGTAGGGAATCACTTAGGAGTAAAATTGAAATCATATGCAAGGTATAGATTAGGTTAATCATAGGCTTCATCTCAGTTTTGGTAAATAAAGCAAGTTGGTGAGTAATAAATCATGGAAATGCATGGTTAATGATCAAGAGGTAAGCAAATCATAGCAAGATCGGAGAAAACATCAATGTATAAGGTATAGAAGGCTCATGGCAAGGTGTTTGCAAGGTTGCAGCACCTTGGCCATGGTCCCAACAGTAAAATAAGAGAAAAGATGAGTGAGAAAGTGACTAGGAGAGAGAGTCATACCTTGAGAGTAGAGCAAGAGAGTGGAAGTGAGTGGTTGGCAATGATTAATGGGGAAGATGCTTCACCATTACCAAGGAGGAGTTCTTGAGAGGCTTTTCCACATTCTCAGATGTTGCAATCGTTGGAATAGGGCTCCAGTCTCGAGGAATAAATAACTAGAGTGAAGAATATTCTAGAGAATCTTTAAACCTGGGTTCAGCAATACTGTTGGTCGATACATTGGGTCGATAGTATCGACCAATAGTATCGACCAATTCATTTTTCTGCAGAATTTTTCAGAATAGTTCAGCAACTTTAGGTGTGGACTTGGAGGGCTATACAAGGTCAAATTGCATGAGGTTTTCTCCTACAGTTCACTCAAGAGGTCTAGTTTCAGGGAGTACCTTTGGATTGTGCACAGGAGTCTGTTTGATATCTCAACTGTCTCACTCTTCATCAGTGCGCAGATTCTAACTTAACACTGATAATGTGCTCAAGGAAGGAGCAGCGTCATCAATGTCCATAGACTGGAGTTCCGACACCACGTCATCAACTAGCAGGGCCCATAAGTCCCTTCTACCACCACTTCGGGTCTTCGGACCTACAAACACAACAATGTCCGGGTCGGGTCAAGGTTAGGTAAAAGCTGGATTTTACAGTGTGGGTGATTGTTGATAGGTTTACCAAATCAGCCCATTTCATTCCTATGAAGATCACTCATACTCTGGATAAGCTAGCTAGGCTTTATGTGGACAATGTGGTTCATCTGCACGGAGTGCCAATGAGTATTGTTTCTGATCGTGATCCTAGGTTTACCTCAAGGTTTTGGAACAGCTTGCAGAAGGCCTTGGGAACCCAATTGAATTTGAGTACAGCTCATCATCCATAGTCTGATGGACAATCTGAGCGGACAATTCAGACCTTGGAAGACATGCTCAGATATTGTGTGGTGGATATGGATGGAAATTGGGACGAACACTTAGCTTTGGTTGAGTTTGCCTATAACAACAGTTATCAAGCAACAATAGGCATGGCTCTGTTTAAGGCTTTGTATGGTAATACTTGTAGGACACCATTGTATTGGACTGAGACTGGTGAAAGCAAAGTCTTAGGTCTTGAGATGATTGAAGCTACGAGTGCGATGGTCGATATGATTAGAGAAAGGATTAAGTCTGCTTAGTCAAGACAGAAATCTTATGCTGATAAGAGAAGGACCGATTTGGAATTTCAAGTTGGAGAGAAAGTTTTCTTGAAGGTTTCACCAATGAAGGGTGTGATGAGATTCAATGTTAAAGGAAAGCTTAGCCCTCGTTTCATTGGACCTTTTGAGATCTTGGAGAGGGTTGGACCTGTTGCTTATTGATTGGCATTACCTCCGTCTATTGCTGCTGTGCATAATGTGTTTCATGTTTCGATGCTCCGAAAATATATAGAGAATCCGAAACACATTCTACAGCAAGCACCTGAAGGACTTAGTGCTGATCTCACCTATGATGAAGAGCCAGCCGAAATTTTGGATAAGAAGGACAAGCAATTGCGGAATCGCACAATCCCTTTGGTAAAGATTCGTTGGAAGAACCATACCCCTGAAGAAGCTTCTTGGGAGAAGGAAGAAGATATGAAGGAGAAGTTTCCTCACCTCTTTGGAAGCACAGCTACGCTTTCAATTTCGAGGACGAAATTTCTTTAAGGGGGGGGGGAGAATGTGAAACCCAGCCCTAACCTTGACCCGGAAACCCTGTTGTTTGTAGGTCCAACAACCCGTAGTAAGGCAAGAAGTCAGCTTTGGGCCATTTCAGTAGAAGACTTGGTGGCTGGATTGAAATCCATGAGTGTAGATGTTAGTGTTCCATCTATGGAAACTGCACCCTGATGAAGATCGGATTAGTTGATGGACTTGGAGTGCTCTCTGTATTGGTTCGAAGGCATTTCTACCTACTAGGTATGTCACTCTAGGTGTGTGCAAAACCCCTTGATGTTTGGACTTGATCTAAGCCTTCAATTCCCTGTTTTGATGTTGCTGTTCTGATTGGTCGACTCATTGGTCGACTGGACCAGTCGACCAATCAATCAACCAATTGATTTTGTTTTTGAAAATTAGGTCGTGGCTACTCTATTTAAGTCTAGTCTCGAGAATACTCCGCCTCATCTGCCTCCTAAGCCTCTGGAACGAGTTAGAACTCCATTCTAATCAATTCCCTTGCATCCTTGGTTGATATTACGCAAGAACTCAAGTGATCTTCATCCTCCTCAATCAAAGGTATGTTTATGATCTCTATTCTTTTCTATCTTTGATTTTCTTTTCTTCAACCTTGTTCTTGATTGAGATCAGGAAGGAGATGCTGCATTCTTGCAACCATCTATTCAATGATCTCATTCGATTCCTTGAGATCTATGATCATCGTCATGATCTCAACCCTAACCAGTTAGATTCTTGAAACCCTAGCCAATTATTTCTTGAAACCCTAACCCTTGTATGATCTTTCTGGAAACCTTTCGGTAACCTCCCATGTGAGGGAAACCTCATGGGTGATATTTAGGTTGATCTAAATTTAATATTTTATAGTTTTTCTTGTTGTTACTGGCCAACAATGTACTTCCCTTTCATCCTGTGATCTCAACCTTTTCATGGGAGCCAAAAAGGGTGAAACCCTAATTCTTGGATATATGTTATTGACCCTGTTAATAGCCAATCAATGTGTTTTCCTTACAAGAATTTTATCCTATCATCCTCTAATTCTTTATCCTTGATCATACTGTGTTTTCTTCATGATTCATGATTTAACCTAATTAGGTTAACCCTTTTGGTTCTTAAGTTGTAATTTGGAAACTTGATTTGGTTGGCGGTTTGATGTCCTCTATATACTAGGATGCTACCATTATAGTTTCCCCCTTATTTTGTACCCTTTTGAACCACCAAATTCGGTTTCTTAATCTAAAAATTCTGATTCTTGAAGGCCACTGTCTCTGTTGGTCGACTCATTGGTCGATTGGGGCAGTAAACCAATTAGTCGACCAATGAGTACAACAACCTCATTCTTGGTCTGTTTTGATTGATTTGAGATCTTTCCTTCTATGTATCTTTCCTAACATGTTGTATACACTTGTTTAGGACTTTCTTCTCAGGTTTAGTCAAGGTCTTACTTGATTTCCCTAAGTTCCTTTTAGTTAAAAATGTTGATTCTATTTCCTTATTTGGTAAGGGAAATTTTGTTACTTTTCAAAGGAAAATTTCGCCACAAAATAAAGAACGATGAGATATAGAAGTCAAATTACAAAATTAAGAGAATAAGGAGACCTCAAATAAGGGACCAATTAACTTAGTTGAACAAATAAAAACCTAGAAATATGTAAGTTGTTGAAGCAGCAATGACCTTAGAGTAGCAATCTTCAAGAAATTGATGTGATAATAAATTTGAAAGAAATCAAACAGCTTGTAGCACACTTTCGATCAATTTGAACAAAGATAGGGTTTGGATTCAAAATATGATGGAAGCTCATGATGTTAATATCTCTATCTGTTTGTGAAGAAACAATGGTGGGAGGTTTTAGTATCCCTTTCACTTATCCATACCCTTGTTCAATACTTATTTTCATGTTTTTTATTTTCCTTAAATCGATTAAGACATGAGTTACCCTTAACACTCCTGTACATTCTTAATTGCTTGATTTAAAAGATGATCTATAGTTCCCCTATCCCAAGCATGTATGCCTAGCTTTCAACCATATTTTTATCCATCATAGTGACCTATTATAATGAGAATACCGAATTGATGCAAAAAATGTACAAAACAAAAGTACAATCACATTTCACTCACTAAATGTCCTTGTGGATTATTCTTTAAGTAGATTTTTTTTATTGGGGAATGTATTTCTTTTGGCAAACTACGTCATGAGGAAAGTGAGCAGAACCCTGAAGAAAATTTTTATAAGACATCCTGTCATGAGTAGACAAATTGCATCGTTACATATCAATCATAAAAATGTGACAATTGCATATAGTAGATAAAATAGTGAGAAAAAAATCATATTAATTGAATAAGATAGTATAAAATCAATGTGCTTTATTTGTATTAATTTCTGATTTTCTGGTTCTTCTAGCATTTTTCTATGGGGCAAGTTGGGAGGGGAAAGTAAATCAATGATAAATTTTCTATAGGGCAAGTTGGATGGGGAAGAAATTCTAATTTATGGCAATACAGACTCACTTTTTTGAAGCATGGAAGATCTGGATTGAACACAAAATGCAAGAAGTAGAAGTAACTATACCAACATAGAATATAAAATCTCACCTAAACACAATTTTGTGTAGTTGCATGTGCCTTGCTAAGATCAAAAATCTATGGATCTCATCATAAATAGACAAAAGTTAGGAATCTTAAGTCATCTTCTACTAATTGTGTATCATCATAAATTTAGAATTTCAATACAATTGTGAATTGGAAAGCATGGTCCCCCAAAAGTCTCATTAATCAAATTGAAGGGTGCATGCAAACGGAGTCTCTGCCAAGGTGTGAAGATATTCATATGTTTTCACCCAAAAAAATAACAAAAGAAAGAAGATATTTACATGTTATTCAAAGACAATGATCTCTATTTTTTTTTCTTTTTTTCCAGAACCTGTTTTACAAACTGGACTAAAAAGGACGACAGAAGAGTAAACCTCACCTTTCCTTTTCCATATAAGTTGGAACTACAAATTAGCATATCTTTGCAACTGACAAGAAGGTAAAATTCATGTTTTTATAGTTAAATCAGCATGACTTTTTATTGGCAAGAATGAGCATAAATTGGAGCATACAAAAATCCACATTTGTGAAATAAAATATCCTTTATTTGAAGAAATTTACTCATCTCTCACTCAAAGCCTTCAGCTTAGATGGTCCCAATAATGTTGTAGTGTAGGCAACCAGCAATGAAAGTAACTTCTTATGTTTCCACATAGGGTCTCTTTGTGAAGTTGTTGTAGTCATTTTTTAAATTGCATCCAAGATCTGTCGGTATAGCAACAAGGATGTCCATACCTAAAATTCCAATTTCATGAAACAAATTAACAAGGCATTATGGGTAATTAGCTTTTCTTTTATCAATAATAATAATAATAATAATAATAAAATTTACTTTATATCCTGATACGAGGAAAATTGCACCGAACCTGTGGACCGGGTTCATGATCTTCAGCCAGGTTAGACTGTAACTGGGGACCCACCAAACCCTAATTTCATGATCATAAAGGCGCCGCATTTTGGTTATCAGTCCGGTAAGATCTCCCGAACCTTGCGGTAGATGAAGCTGACTTGTAGGAAGCAACTATCAGCAAAGCAGTGAGGGAATCGTGCCGCGATTGGTAACTACTTGCATTCCCGAATATCTAGAAGGAAACCCTACAATCGGACGGCCACTAATAGAGATCGAGACTTCACTCAACGGTCGAGAATTGGAGGTAAAATCTATATAAACGAGTGATCCACTCACTCCAAAGGTATCTGAATCGTTTCCAATTTACGTATTCATTATTATGCTCTGCAACTTGCCAAAGCCTTAGTGATTAGTTCAGTAACTGACTTAAGCTTCAGAGGTGGCCTCCCGATCCCCATGGTCGGGCCACGTCTAACTCTGTTTTGCAGGCCATCGTCAAAGAATCGGACTGGGATGCATCATTTGGTGCCGTCTGTGGGAAACTCTTCAAGAAGTCATGGTAACTAGATCAGCGGCAGCAAACATCCCACCACTCCTTGGGGAGAATAATCCGTCAAATGTTCCCCAAGGAAGCCAACCCCCATAAGCACATGGAGACAGAGTTGATGGACCCGGACATCAAAACCATCCGAATCCTCTTCAGCAACAATTGGACCAAATGCAGGTCCAATTCCTAGAGATGTAGGATATGATCCGCACTCTGGTTCGACAGCTAGTGGCTCCTCAGGCTCCTGATCAGGTAGAAGCCCAGAGACGTGCGGGAGGAGCAAATGGGCAAATACCATACATTCGAGCGATTTCTGTCGAAAGGGAAGGACAACCAGCTAAAGGCCAGAATTTCGGCCAAACTCTCAAAGAGACCTTCTACAACGAGCCCGAGATTTGAGGACTGGCGAACTTCCAAGAAGGGACAATCGGTATGACAGGCCGCAGGCCAGTCGAACCAAATCCTAGACGAGATTGCCAAAAGGAGTGCGTACTCATTCTCCAACATCCAAACGTTCAGAAAGAGTGACTGTCCGGACGGAGGATGGACGATCGTTGCATATTGGCCGAGAGCTTGCCAACATAAACCAAAGGTTGGGGCAACTCTCCCGAGGGCGGAAGACTAATGATATTTATTCAGTTATTCGGAAGACTCCTTTTGCTGATGCTATTGCCCTGTTCGTGTTTCCACATAATTTTAGACTTCCAACTTTCACAGCGTTTGACGGTTCGGGAGACCCTACTGCCCATATTAGCTATTATCAGCAAACCATGGCGGTAGCTGGAAACTCTGATGAAATTCTTTGCAGGGTATTCACCTCTTCCCTAACCAGGGCAGCTCAGAAGTGGTTTTCGAACCTTCCTTCGGGAAGAATCAATGATTTCGAAGACCTTGCCCGCAAGTTTATCGAACGTTTCTAGAGTGGTATCCAGATCAAGAAAACAGAGGAAACACTCTTTACAATCAAACAGGGAGGAAATGAATCAATTCTGGAATACCTGAAGAGATTTAACAAAGTCACCATGGAAATAGAGAATTTGGATGAACAGGTGGTGAAAACTGCTCTCTTTACGATGTTAACCAACTGAAAGCTATTGGAATATCTACTTCAGGATATGCCATCCACCCATGCTGAATTAGTGCAAAGGTACCAAAAGTAGGCGGAAGTAACAGAGATACTCGATGCACGGCAAGGAGGATCTAAGACAACAATCAAGGAGCAAAAGGTCCCCAAGAATAGCCAAAAACAAAAGCAACCTACTCAGGATCATGATCGGACCAGAAAGCCACGTTCGGCTTGGAGAAGGCGATCACCCGATCAAGACGAGTATACACCATTAAATACTCCCCGATCGGAGATATTGATGCAGATAAAAAATCAAGATCTTTTGAAATGGCCATCTAAGATAGTTGGGAAGACAGGAGAAAGAATATGGAGAGATATTGTAGATTCCAAAAAGACTTTGGGCACTACACTAATGATTGTAGGCACCTCAAGGCAAATATGGAAAGATTGATCAATCAAGGGCATCTCACAAGTTTTTTGAGGGAGGACGATAAGAGAACGATGAATGAAAAAAGGGATCGTTAGCCAAGCAGGGAGCATCAAGTCGAGGTTCCAAAATCTAAAAAAGGCAAGGAATTGGCAGGACCTAGTAGATCCCCAATCCTCACTATATTCGAGGGACCCGGACCTGAGTCCCTGAGGAAGCTAAAGGCAAAATCAAGATTCGTGGGATTAGAAGAATAAAAGAAAGAAAGTGGAGGAAGTTCCCATCACGCTCGGTGAAGAAGATGAACGAGGTGTGAGCATGCCTCATGACAATGCAATAGTTATCAAAGTAGAAATTGGGCGAAGGGAGATACACAGGGTCCTGGTAGACATGGGATCTTCGGCTGATCTTCTTTCTTATGAAGCTTTTCAGAAGCTAAATTTTGAGGAAGATCTGATGAAGCCATCTTCAACACATCTCTATGGATTCGCAGGTTCGTCTGCTGTAGTTGAGGGATCAGTTCAGTTAGATCTTTCGATAGGAAATTTCCCAAAAGAATCTATCATTCGGTTTAATTTTCTGGTGGTTCGAGATCTCCCTGCCTACAACATGATCCACGGTCAGCCTTCATTGACAAAGCTAGGCGCTATAGTTTCGCCAAAACATATGAAGATAAAGTTTCCTATTGATATTGGAATCAACCAAGTAGTTTCAAATCAAAAACTCTCCCAACAGTGTTATATGGCATATCCAAAGGATAAGGAAGGACCAAAAAAGGCCACAGCGTTACCAATTGAGGTAAGGGATGATCGGGATAAAGATACCATGCAAAGGCCCGAACCAGTGGAGAAATTAGAACGAATCTGCTTACAGTCGGGAGATGAGACAAAATCCACCTATATTGGGTCTGAGCAACCAGAGCCCTTCAAGGAAGAACTGAAAAAAATTTCTTCAGAAAAGCATAGATGTCTTTGCCTGGTCAGCAACCGATATGCCAGGAATTGATTGAGCCGTGGCTGAACACAAACTTTGGATCAATTCAGAGGGGAGGGAACTTCTCAATTGAAAAACATGGGGCTATAAGAGGGGAGGTCAAAAAACTGAAGAAGTCTGGTTTTATCGAAGCCATCAAGTGCCCAACGTGGTTGGCCAATGTCGTAATGGTAAAAAAGTTGAACAGGAAGTGGAGGACGTGTATTGACTACATAGACCTCAACAAAGCATGCCCGAAGGATTGCTACCCTTTACCATGCATAGATCTTTTGATCGATGCAACGGCCGGGTATAAAACATTGAGTTTCATGGATGCTTATTCGGGATATAACCAAATCTTGATGAATGAGAAAGATGAGAGATTCACAGCCTTCATGATCGATAGGGAAAGCTATTTTTATAAAGTTATGCCATTTAGTTTGAAGAATGCGGGAGCCACATATCAGAGAGCTGTAAACAAGATTTTCAATGACCTGATTGGGAAAAATATGGAGGTATACGTCGACGACATGCTAGTAAAGAGTCTCCAAAGGATGGGACACATAGCAGATCTTAGGGAAGTTTTCTCTGTTTTGAGAAGATACCAGATGAAGCTGAATCCGGAAAAGTGTGCCTTTGGGGTATCTTCAGGAAAATTCCTGGGATTTATGGTTTCCCAAAGAGGAATTGAGGCAAACCCAGTCAAAATACAAGCCTTGATCGATATGGATCCCCCAAAGACCGTTCGTGATATTCAATGTTTGACTGGACGGATAACAGCTTTGACCCTATTCATTTCACAATCGGGGGAAAGATGCTTACCTTTCTTCAAAGCCTTGAAGGATTTAAAGGGAAGTAAAGAGGCTCGATGGATGGACGAATATCAAAAGGCATTCGAGGAACTAAAGAGAAGACTCGAGCAGCCACCACTGCTCTCTTGGCCTGAGAAGGGCAAAATTTTACAAGTATATTTGGCGTCCTCACAGTTGGCCATGAGTGTTGTCCTCATTCAGGAAAAAGAGAAGAAACACTGGCCCATTTACTATGTTAGCCATGTACTCCTGGATCCTGAAACAAGATATTCGACGATTGAGAAGCAGGCGTTGGCACTTATGATAGCAGCCCGAAAGTTGAGACCGTACTTCCAGGCTCATCCGATCGAGGTACTGACTAATTTCCCTTTGAAAAAGGTCCTTTTTAAACCTGACCTGTCAGGAAGAATGGTAGCATGGTCGGTTGAGTTAGGGGAGTTCCAGGTGGAATCCGTAACCCCGATCGTGGAAGAAAAAGAACCTATCTTACCAAGTATGTGGCATATATGTTGATGGTTCTAGCAATTAATTTGGTTCGGGAGCGGGAGTTTTGTTGAAAAGTCTAGGAGGTTTCCTGATTCGGTATGCCTTGAGGTTCAGATTCGTGGCAAGTAACAATGAGGCAGAGTATAAAGCTTTCATTGCAGGGCTTAGGCTTGCCAAAGCTTTGGCAGTAGCTGAAGCAATAGTATACAATGATTCTCAACTTATTGTCAATCAGATAGAAGGAGAATACGGAATAAAAGAACCTCGCTTACAGAAGTACCAAGAGCTGATCAGAAATCTAAGGAAGGAATTCAAAGAAATAAAGGTATGTCAAATACCCCGAAAAGGGAATTCAGTAGCAGATGAACTCTCAAGGTTGGCAAACGCTAAGGAAAAAAATTTAGAACCATTAGTCTACATTGAGGAGCTGAACTTCCCGAGCGCAAAGGTCGACCTCATTTCATACATAGAAAGCAAAAAATGCTAGATGGACCCCATTATTGAGTATATTCGGGATGATAAACTGCCCGAGGATTTAAAAGAGGCACGGTCAGTAAGAGTTCATGCGGCAAGATTTACCATTCAACAAGGCAAGCTATATCGAAAGTCTTTTGCAGAGCCTTTACTTAGATGTGTTGGTCCCGAAGGAGCCGAAACCGCGTTGCCTGAAGTACATGAAGGTATCTGCGGAGCACATATGGGTGGACGGCCCTAGCGCACAAAATCCTTCGTCTTGGGTTGTATTGGCCCAAGTTGAAAGAAGATTCCATGAAATACGTTTGGTCTTGCAATCAATGCCAGATACAGTCGAACGTGCCAAAGCAGCCTGCTACAATACTCACGTCAATTCTAAACCCCATTCCGTTCACAATGTGGGGAATAGACTTGATGGGAAAATTCCCCACAACAACAAGAAGAAAGGAATATCTGATTGTAGAAATCGATTACTTCACAAAGTGGGTAGAGGCAGCTCCTCTGGCATCGATCACAGAAAAACAAATGGAGAAGTTCGTGTTGGAGTCAATCATCCACAAATTTGGAATTCCAAAGGTACTAGTGACCGATCACGGAACTCAGTTCGATAACCCCCAGTTTGAACTCTTCTGCAATACTTATATGATCGATCACCGAATGTCATCCGTTGCATATCCTCAAAGTAATGGTCAAGTAGAAGTAACGAACCGAACGCTACTGGATGGGATCAAGAAAAGACTCGAAGACAACAAATCCTTATGGACAGAAGAACTACAAAATGTCCTTTGGGCATATAGAACGACCATCCAAACACCCACGGGGGAAACTCTATTCAGATTAACATATGGTGCGGAAGCACATGCACCGATCGAGATAATGGCAGGAACCATTCGGGAATGAAAGTTCGAAGAACAAACGAATGAAGAAGGTTTATTAGATAGCCTGGAATTATTGGATGAAGTTAGGGCAAGAGCAGTAGCTCGAACCCAACAATATCATCGAAGAATAGCCTCTCACTATAACGCTCGAGTAAGACATCGGCAATTCCGCACGGGAGATTTGGTTCTAAGGAACACTCTTGCCTCGGACCCACACCATCAGCGAAAGTTGGACCCAACATGGGAAGGACCGTATATGATTATCAAGCAAGTAGGTTCGGGAGCTTCTAAACTGAAAGATCTGGCGACCAACTGTGCATTAGACCGATCATGGAACGCGAAGCATTTGAAGAAATATTTCTCTTGAAGTTATCAACATTTTTTATTGAAGAATTGTTTATCAATCTTGATCAATTGGATCTATAATTACTTAATGCATAATACTAGTTTTTACTTCCAAATCTTTTGATTGGGGACTGTATATAGCAGAGTACATTTAGAATCAAAAGGCTTCGGGTAACACCGTATGAGACCTTCGATCAAAAGGCATCGGGTAAAACCGAGTGGGACCTTCAAAAGCCCGAAATATTCTCCGAAACTTTCGGGTAAAGGCATTGGGTAGCACTGAGTGGGACCTTCGAAAGCCGAAAATTTTCCAAGGAAAATTTTCAGGTCTAAGGCATCTGGTAAAACCGAGTGGGACCTTCAAAAGCCTTGATGAAAATTTTGTAGAATTTTCTAAGGTAAAGGGCATCGGATAAATTCCAAACAGGACCTTAAAAGGCCTAGGAAGTTTTTACTTCCTAAGGTAAAGGCATTGGGTAGCATCGAGTGGGACCTTCGAAAGCCGAAAATTTTCCAAGGAAAATTTTCAGGTAAAGGCATCGGGTAAAACTGAGTGGAACCTTCGAAAATCACAAGAGTTATAAGAAATTTTTCGGGGTCGGGTATATCGAATGTACACCGAGTATAACTATCAAACCCTTATAAAGAATCCCTTAGAAACTCTTGTGTATCCAATAAAGGCATCAGGTAAAACTGAGTGGGACCTTCGAAAATCACAAAAGTTATAAGGAATTGTTTTGGGGTCGGGTATATCGGTTGTACACCGAGTATAACTATCGAACCCTTAGAAAGAATCCCATAGAAACTCTTGTGTATCCAAGGCTTCGGACAAACCGAACGCTACCTTCAAACGCAGATCGGGCAAGTCAAATATGATTCAGTTCGACCCAAAGCTCAATCCCTGAACAATAAAGAAGTGTTGCAATCAGAATGATTAACACAAAAAAGGTTTTTCATTCATTCGAAGGACAACAAAGGCCAAATTATACAACGTTCGGGATATACAAAGTATTCTAACATGTTGGAAAAGGAACATTTCACTAACAAAAATTACATTCGGGAGATGATAGGATATCTTGGACAAGGAGCATTTCTACAAAAAGAACAAGAACTCCACCAACAACTGGGAAGAGCATCCCGAACCCATCATCTAGCTTTTCCAGGATCCTTATCCTTTGACAGATGAAGAAACTTCATCTTCGGTCGCTAGGATAAGAAGGAAAAGAAAATCTGGCAAAGAGTTTCAGGCTCGTTCTCCTCCAGTTCTTTGGATCGTTGTGGAAGAACGATTGAGACGCTTTCCAGATTGACATTTGGAGCGTCATCTTCTTCCTTGTTTTCTACAATCTCCTATGTTATTGGAGTTGCAGGAGGTGAGTCGTCAAGATATAAGGTAATGTCCGGATTAGGATTAGGCAGATCTTCTACATCTTCGGCCCAATCGGGAGGAGGAAGCTGCAGTTTCGTGAAGACTTTGGGATGACAGAGAAGTTGATGAGGAGCCGTGTCAAAATTCAGATTCCTCCTCAAAATTGATTCAAACACCTCATTCTAACCATCTCGATAAGCATGGTCATTCAAAATATCCAACAAGTTACGAAAAGGCTTACTGCCTAAGTACTTACGGTTGCAAGCCTTCCGGGTTTCGGTAGGGATACTATCAAGATCGGGAGGAACTATTTGCTTCTGCAGCTCCTCAACTTTGGCTTCAAAATTATTCAATTCCCTTGAAAGATTAACAACCCTTCGCTCAAAACCACGGATTTATCCATTGGCAACATCCAGAGCATGAGAAAGATGTAGAATCTTAGTATTCCTTACCTTTACCTCCTCCCAAAGCCTATCCCGAAGACGTGCTGTGAAACCCAGCCCTAACCTAACCTTGACCTTGACCGGGTAACCCGGTTGTTTTTAGGTCCGAAGACCCGGAGTAAAGGAAGAAGCCAACTATGGGCCATCTCAGTAGAAGACATGGTGTTTGACTCTGAACCCATGGATGTTGTTGATGGAGTACCATACTTGGATGTCTGTGTAGATTTGGAAAGGAAGCTGCAACTGTCTGAAGATGAGATTAGTTGAAGGACTTGGAGTATTATCTTACTTGGTTTGGAGGTATTTCCTTACACTTGACATGTCACTTGATGTGTATGCAAAAGCCCATAAGGTTTAAAGCCCATTTGATCCTCCAAATCCCTGATTATTCCTTACTGTCTGCCTTGGTCGAGTGGGCCACTCGACCAAGCACTCGACCAAAGGGGTGTGAAATCCGAGAATTTGTCATTTTAGGGTTTTTCACTTTTATTTAAACCCTACTTCGTATTTCTTTGTTATGGCTGCCTCCTAAACACTTTGTGAACGTGAGAACACCTCTCCGAAACTCTCTCTGGTGATTTCGAAGACTCCTCTGCAGATCTGAAACCTCTCATCGCTGTTCTTACAATTCAAGGTTAGTAATCGCTTCAACGTTGCGAATTTCTTTTCTTCGATCTTGTTCTTGATTGAGATCAGGAAGTAGATGTTGCATCCTTGCAACCATCCCTTCGTGATCTCCTTCGTTTCTTTGAGATCTATGATCATCATCATGATCTCAACCCTAGCCGTATATTTTTCTGGAAACCCTAACCCTTGCTTGATTTCTGGAAAACTTGGTGACCTCCCATGCGAGGGAAACCTCATGGGTAATGTTTCTAGTAACCTAAACTATAATTTCTATGATTTTCTTGTTATAATTGGCAAATCATTAATTCCCTTTCATTCTGTGATCATAACCTTTCCTGGGGAGCCATAAAGGTTGAAACCCTAATTTCTTGGGGAGAATCAAGAACCCAATATTTTTTCCATGATTTAATGTTTTTATCTTCCCATATGATTCTAATACATGCTAGGAAGTTCCCCTTCGAATTTCGGATCAATCCGACTTCAAACGAGGAAGTTATGGCCAAAGTAGTCTGTAAAATTCCGTACTGACTTGCTTGGTCGACTGGGCCAGTCTACCAAGCACTTGACCAAAGGAGTCAGTAGCTTCGTTTTTCGCCCGATTTGATTCGTTTGCTCTCTGATCTTTTAGGGATCTTTCCTAATGTTGTATCTATGGTTATTAGGAGTTTATTTGCTAAGTTTGGAGTTGCTCACTTTGATCTTTGGATCATCTTCTTTGATAATCAAGGTAAGGACAGTTATTTCCTTAACTACATAGATTGCTTGTTCTCTGGTTTCTACCTTATGAAACTATGAGATTACTTACTGTTATTGTAATTTAATTCTGATCTCTTACTGTGAGAACAGTAGCACTTGTTTATATTATCTTTTTCATTATTCATGTTATATGAATTACTTATTATTACCTAATCTGATTTTGCTTTTACATTCTCTTGTATATGATGAACTATTGGTTGTATATGTCATGGCTGATCTGAGAATGTGTTTGCTTAAGTTTGGTTTGGGATTGGGAGTGTCCTTTTGACACTTCTGTCCTTGGACATTGGAGGGAATAATATGGGATGTTCTCCGAAGATGCCCATCGACACTTTCCCGAATCATTAGTTGTCATACCTAGGGATGTCTAGCAGTGTTTGGCTAGGATATACCCCTGTTATATCAGACCCGAATCGGAAGGGTATTGAGACCAAACAACCCATGGTAGCAATGTGATTCACGGGCGCTTAAGACCGGTAACCAACCCGTGAGAAGATGGGAATCATATTGTGGGGGCCATTTATTGGAGGGTTGCATATGGCTAGACTTGGGCTCATGGGCGCTCAAGACAAGTAACCAACCCGTGAGAGGACATGAGAGCTTCCCGTTTACCATATGTGGATAACCGATAGGGTTGATGAGTCCGTATTCCGAGTTGGTCGGTGCCATAGGATACGCTGACTCTAGTGCGAAGGATACCGGAAAGGATCGTTAGGGACGAGGAATGGACGTATCTGAAACTGAGATGATATAACTGACTAGATGACTTGCATTGGGCTAGGCTTTACCCTGACATGCGCTGGTACTTATGCCAAATGGTTGTGAGAGAGTGTGTTAACTAAATCCCCTACCATGGTTTGATGAGGACTTTATTCAATTACCCGGCAGACCCAAGATGCCAGGATGGCTGAGGGGGAGTGACTGACCTACCCAAAGAAGTACGGTGCTATGACTTAAAGCATGTCTACCATAGAGACCAGTATACATAGAGTTTAGATGCATTCATACTTTATTTGTTTCATATTGCATTGCATCATGTTATGTTTTGTCACATGTTATCTATGATGTTATGGATTAACTTGCCTTACTGAGTTTCTTCGAAACTCATTCCTTTTTGTATATTTTCTTGTTAGATTATCCTGCAGGTACAGATTATTATGACGAGCAGTACAGTGAAGCGCAAGCCGATGAAGCGTAGTACACGCAAGGTACTGGCGACGATCAAGATTACTCTGATGATCCCCCGGCGGATCAAGCTGCGTACTACTTTTGAAAATAGCATAGAGTTAGAAAAGATTCATTGAGTTGATGAAGTCCACACTTATGAAGACATTATCTATAGACTAGAAGACTCTTGTTCCTAGTTTATTTCTTAGTACATTTGTTTCAGTTGTAGTTTCCTTTTTGACTTTCATACTGCGTTCAGCTATGATTGTGGAGTGAGTTTCCGCCTCACTTCTACTTCTTTTGATATCTTCGGATACCTGGTATCATTTTCCGCACTCTGATTATATTATTTATTCATTTATTGAGTTAAACCTTTTGTTTATAATATTTAAACCTTGATTATTCCCTGTTTATGATTATGTTATTGTATATGTGGGAGGATGATTTCCTCGATACTTGATCTTCGGGGCTATGGATCACACTCCTGGGTATGCCAGATAGGGTACCGGCTGGGGGGATGTGACAGAGTGGTATCAGAGCCTAAAGTTCAAGGAAATCCTAACCACAGAAAACAGTAACAAAACATTCCTGAGTCATAGATCCAAAAGTGACTCATCTACTCTTAGAAGTGAATAATAGAACACTTGGATTAGAAACTTTTTTAATGAAGCATAACTGAATACTTCTGAATAATGCACAATAATTATATTTGAACAAATATCATATAAGCAATAAAAGAAAAGTGCATAACACACAATAATAAAGTGAAACAAAAAGAACTTCATTAACTTTAAGAAAAGTTTACATCTGAAAAGCATAAAGGGAAATCCTAAGTACAATCTATCCAAGTGATCTCCTCTGATCTCTGTTTGCTCTGAAGTCCTCGGCCATCTGAGTAATCTGTGACTCTATCCTATCTTGCCGTGACTCCATCCTCTCATATATCTACTCCTGTCTGACCTCCATCCTCTCTAGCATGGAAGTCATCAATCTCATCTGAGCACCTAAATCAGTAGTCACTGGAACTGAATGTGAAGGGCCTCCTGTCTCGAAGTGTGGTGACCTGGGAATCTCATGATGCTCAGGAACAGCCTCATGCATCTCTGTATCCTCTGCCTGATCATCAGAATCTGGACCAGCATCACCCTCATCTGCTGGAGCCTCCACCTCATCCTCATCCTCATTTGCATCCTCCTCACCTTCTGGACCCGGAGACCTCACAGTCTGAGTGAGCCTCATCTGCCTGATTGTCCTAGTCCCAATGGCATATCCCAGTGATCTAGTAAGCTCCTCTCGTATTCTCCAAACTAACCCCGAAGTGTCGGAAGATCAATGTCAGTAATCTCCCGAAGCAAAGGTTCCTCATACCAGGATGTGCCACCAGATCTATCATGACCTGCTGGATGATGTAGGACAGGTCTATCTGAAATCCTATGTAGATGCGATAGATGACTACGGCCTCCATCACAGAAACCCGGTTGTGATGTTCGGCCTTCGGCAAGATGTTTCGGCCGACGATACGACCGATGATCCTAGTTGAATCTGTCATCTGTCCACTGTCTCGCGGTGTGAAACCCACCCTAACCTTGACCCGGAAACCTTGTTATTTGTAGGTCCGATGACCCAGAAAGTAAGAGTCAGCTTTGGGCCACCCGGAGGACTTGGTGTCGGCTTGAATCCATGAAGGTTGATGATGAGGTTCTATTTATGGAAACGAATCCGATGAAGATCTAATTAGTTGATGGACTTGGAGTGATCTCTATCTTGGTTTGAAGGATTTCTACCTACTAGGTAAGTCACTTGACTTGTGTGCAAACCCCTTTAGGTTTGGATTTGATCCGGACCTTCAATTCCCTGTTTTGGCCTTCTCGCATTGGTCGGATTGGTCGGCCGTCGACCAATCCACTCGACCAATGGGTGCTGTCTTTGGCAATTAGGTTGATTCTTGCTCTATTTAGCCTAACCTCGAGTCCACTTCGTATTTGCTGCCTCCAAACCCTGGACGACAGACCTCTGCAAGTCATCTCTCTTGCATCCTTGGAGTTTTCTTGGCGGATCTTCGTGGAACTCTTCTTTTTGCATCAAAGGTATGTCTACTCTCTCTTCTTCTCCTACATCTTGGTTTTTCTTTCCTTTTGAGTTGAGACGTAGAAGAGATGCTGCATCCTCTGTTGCAAACATCTCTCGAACATGTTCTCATGATTATCCTAAGGATTAAGGCTAGAACAATGATCTTAACCATGATCATTGCAAGCTTTTGAAGGATTCATGATCAAACCATGATTTAATCTCTCGTTAATTTCCTAATCTGAATTCTGATCTCTTTGGATCTTCTTTCATTGATCATGTTAGTGGTTAATGGTTGTGTTTTCTTTCTATGATCCATAATCCATAGAATTCTAGTTGTTCTCTTCTACCTTACTATGTGTTCTTCATGATGCATGATAGTACATATATGGTAGGTTTTATTTCCTTATTTAGATTTATGCTTCTAAGCCTTATTCCATGAAGACCTATGCATGTTTTCATGTTTTCATTACCGAAAGCAATGATCCATCCTCCTATAGTTATTGTCCTTGTTTTTTATTTCAAAATTCATCAAGATCCATGTTTGATTTATTTATGGTAACTTTTTGTTTCCTAATTTGGATCTTGATACCTTGATTTGATTAGTGTTTTGAGGTCCCCTATATGCTAGAATACTACGATGTAGTTTACCCCTTGATTAGTACCCTTTTGAACCACCAAATTCGGATTTCATATCTCAAAACTCGATTTTCTAAGCTCTATTCTGCATTGGTCGACTGATTGGTCGAGGACCACTCGACCAATCCACTCGACCAATGAGTCGCAACTCGATTGGTCTCTTTCGGATGCTTTGCTATATTTTCGTTAGGGATCTTTCCTAATATGTTGTATATACTTGTTTAGGACCTTCTTCTCAAGTTTGCCAAGATCTTACTTGATTTCTTAGGATTCTTTGCGAGTTATAAAAGGTAAGGATGGTTATTTCCTTAATTACATAGATAGCATGAATCTAGTTTCTATATTTGAATATCATTAATATGTTTCTTAAATTAGATTCTTACAATGATATACTACTGTTGCATAACTTTGATTACGGTAGCATTGCTTATTCATATTGAATTGATTCATGTATGATTTATTTACCAATGTTATACAAATGATTGTAAATATTGATTTCTTTCCATATATGGAGTTACCATATATGTGATGATATGAATTGATGCATGTGTATGCTTACGTATGGTTTGGAAAGGAGAGGTGTCCTTTTGACATTTCTGTCCTTGGACTACTACGGGAATATTATGGGATGTTTCCGGAGATGCCCTCTGACACCTTCCTAAACCGTTGGATGACATATATGGATTGTCTAGTAGTGTTTGGCTAGGATGTCCTGTTATGTCGACCCTAATCGGAGGGGTATTGAGACCGAACGACCCGTGGTAGCAATGGGGATTCATGGGCGCTCAAGACCGGTAACCAATCCGTGAGAGGCGGGAATCACATTGTGGGGGCCATTTATTGGTAGGGTTGCATATGGTTAGACTTGGGCTCACGGGCGCTTAAGACCGGTAACCAACCCGTGAGAGGCGTGAGAGCTTCCCGTTTACCATATGTGGATGATCAATAGGGTTGGTGAGTCCGTAGTCGGGGGACTATGAGGACTCTAGTGTGAAGGATACCGGAAAGGATCGTCGGGGACGAGGAATGGAAGTATCTGGATCGACTTGATGTAACCAAGTAGAAGACTTGCATTTGGCTAGGTATTACCCCGACATGCGCCGGACTTATACCAAATGGTTGTGAGAGGTGTGTTGACTTAACCCCTAGCCATGGAATGTCCCGAGGATGCCGGACCCATTACCAACTGATGATGAGTGATTGGACTTTCCTGCTGAGTACGGTGCTATGACTTAAAGCATGTCGCCAATAGAGACCAGCATACATAGAGTTAGAATCATTCATTCATTGTTTGTCTCATATCATATTGCATTTATGATTGTTCGGATTCCGCCATTTATGTTATTATGGATTTTAACGCCTTCCGAGTTTCTTGAAACTCATTCCTTTATTGTACAATGTTGTTAGACTATCCTGCAGGTACGGAATACTATGCGGTCCCTATGAGGAAGCGCAAGGCGAAGAGACATATCTCCGGGAAGGTGATTGCGGTTACCACAATTACTCGAAGATCCCGCGGGTGGTTATGCTCCGTACAATGCTTAGTCCGACCATTGAGTGGAAGCGTCCTTGTGCTATCTATGAGATCTACACCTACAAGGATGTCGTCTACAAAGTGGAGAATAATTTAGTTACCCAATGTACATGCTACTGGGATTAGCTTTTATCTAGTTTATTCTTTCGAGCTACTTTTCCGCTGGATGTAAAGTGGGATTTTTGCTTCACTTTACCTATCTGTTTGACACTCTGATTATATATCTATTATTCCGTTTCGTTTATGATTCATTCTTTCTTTATTGAATCTATGATTTATCTTCCGCACTCTTGTTATGGTTGTTCATGATTATGTTATTGCTTATGTGGGAGGTTGATCACTCGATACCTGATCTTCGGGCTGTGGATCACACTCTCGGGTATGCCAGATAGGGTACCGGCTGGGAGGGCGTGACACGCGGAAAGTAGCACTCTGTGTCATCCCAAAGAGTGGCACATATCTCATGAAGCTCGTATGGCATCAAGAATTGGTCTATCTCTGCCCCGATAGGTATCCATAAGCACTGTCATGGATAGTCTGGTAAATGGAGAATGTGTGCCAGATCCCTAGTGGAGAAGCGGATTTGTGTCTCTCTGACCCTACTCTCGATAACGAGTCTGAAAGGACGACCCTGTCCTCTAGCCTCCTCGACGGATGTAAGGTTGCTGAAGAACAGCCTCACTAGCTCAAGATAGACGGGTAAGTCTGCTGTGAAGAGATGAGTCCATGCATGTGTGTCGAATCGTTGTCGGATCCGGAAGACCCGAAGCTCTCACAAGTGAAGAAGTCTCCCGTACTCCATGTGGCAGTACTCGAAGTATGCCTCGTATAGGAACTCTGCCTATGGTGTGTCGAAGAGATCGAGTCGGTTGACCTCTGCTCTAGGCTGAGCTAGAACTCTACCTCTGCCTCGCCTAGCTCCAACTATCCTGCCTCTGCCTTGTCCACCTCTCTGCATGGTGTGATGTCTGTTGGAAAAGATAAGAGACATTGCATGTTAGTATTATTTCGAAAATTCTGCTAGAAGGGCATTTTCGTAATTTTCATCAAAATTGGAAATTTGGGGAAAATGTAAATTGAGCATACTAGCATGTGTGCAGTACTTGGAATTGCATGTCTATGAAGTTTACTGGAAGAAAATCGATCGAAATCTTGGTCTAAAGTTGAAAATTCAGCAAGAAGGAATTTGGGGATTTTGCATTCTAGGTCAAATTGAATTTTTGAAAATTCTGGAATTGGTAAGATCAAAGTACATGTTCACATTCACAGTATCATTTTGAGTGCATAGCATTTGATTTCGTGCGAAAAATCCAAGCGGTTTGAGAGAAATCGAAGTTTCTAAAGTTAACGATTTCGATACGAAAGCGATATGAGAAGTGCTAGATTGTTGTAGAACTTGTTGTTTAAGCATGGTATTGTGCTAAAAACCTAGGGAACATGTTTCTAAGTGTTCCTAAGCATGATTCCTAGCATTAGATACAAGCAACACATGGTTTTTGGATAAATTTCAAGATTTAAAAGATGAAAATGAGATGGGAATGAAGATTTACCTTGTGTGAAGTTGTTGAGTATTGTAGTGTTGTTGTTGAAGCACCAAACTACTTGGAAAGCACTTCAAAATGCCTTAGTGCCTCTCTTCTAGAGTCCCCTCTCAAGTGTGCAAGGTTTGAAGTGTGTTTGGAATGGGTTTTTGGCACTTAAAACCTATTTTTCGCGTGCTGTGAGCTTTGGTCGACTCATTGGTCGACTAGGCACTAGACCAAGCACTCGACCAAAGGACCTAGTAGCCCCAAGTGCTGTTGGATTTTGGAAAAATGTGATTTTGTCCTATGATTTATTGTTTGATGACTAAATGGGTGTATTTAAGCATGATTTAAGATTCTTAATCATTTGGACTTGTGGATTATGTTGAAACCTCGAAATTCGGTGTTTTTGACATTTCGGTTTTTGCAGAATGGTTACGTTAAGAAGTGGTCGTGGTGAATCCAGTGGTCACGGAAGTGACGAGATACCAATTGGTGGTCATGATCAGCAGACTAACACTGGTGACCAAGGTACTCGTGATGTTCTCGGTGCTCCGAATGTCGGAAGTTTTCGCGATATTGCAAATATTATGGGTAATATGATGCAGCAGCAAGCAGCTCAGTTCGACCAAATGTTGACCGGTTTCATGACTCTGCATAATGAGACTCGTGCTGGTGTCAATGGAAATCCTCATGCCGCAGTTTTGAATGCGGGTGGATTAGCTGGAACTCCTCATATTCGTTTGATGGAGAGTTTTTTGAAGATGCAAGTTCCTAACTTCACTGGAGTATCCAAAGATATCTTGTTTCCTAACAAGTGGTTGCGTGAGTTGGAAAAAGCTTTTTGTCATTCGCAATGTACGGAAGCCCAAAAGATTTTGTTTGCCGAGTAGAAATTGCAACATGAAGCTGACGCTTGGTGGACTTCCACCCGGCCTGTTTTGGAAGGTTTACATGCTGGCGTTGTGTTGTGGGATTTGTTCAAGGAAGCTTTTTGCAAGAACTACTTCCCGGAAGCTGTGAAGGATGCGAAGGAAGCTGAGTTTATGGCTCTTACTCAAGGATCTTTGTCAATGTTGGAATACCAACAGAAGTTTGAAGAGCTTCACTTCTTTGCTCCAGACTCTTTGAAGGTTGATATTGCCAAAGCGAAGAAATTTTTCAAGGGATTGCGACCTGCAATCAGGGCATATCTCACCATTCAGCCTATTGAAAGTTATTCCCAGGTGGTGCAGAATGCCAAGAAGCTGGAAGAAACTGAGAAAGAGAATGCTAGAGTGCAAAGACCTTGGCAGCCAAGGAATCCTGGATTTGTGGATCAAACTGATCGACGTTTTGTGAGACCTACGCCTTACCCTACTCCTGCTTTTCAGTCTAGGAGTGTAAGTCAGAGACCTAGATTTCAGCAACCAGGCCAGTCTGGTCAGTTTGGTGGGAATCGACCGCCGTTGAATGTGAATGCTAGGCCCGTGAATGCTATTCCTAGGCCTTTGGATCAGAAGCCTCCGGTTGCACCTGTTTCTATTGGACTTAGCAATCCTGTTTGCTTTCTCTGTAAGCAGCCTGGTCACTTTGCTCGTGGTTGTCCGAAGAGGTCTGTTCAACAGTTCGCTCCTGTAGTGAAGAATGCTCCTGTTCCTCCTTCTGGAAGAGTGTTCAGTATTACTAGTACTGAACAGGATGTGAATCATGAAGTGGTTATAGGTACTTTAATTGTTGCTTCTATTCCTGCATTTGTGTTATTTGATACGGGTGCGTCTCATTCTTTCATATCGTCTGCTTTTATCAAGAAGATTGATTTGGAACCTAAGATTTTATCTAGTTGTTTATCGATTTGTACTCCTACTGGACCTGTTGTGAAACTAGATAAAGGATTGGTTAAGTGTCCTATTTTGGTTGGTGGGAAGAATTTGGAAGCCAATTTTGTACTGTTGGATATGAAGGATTTTGATGTCATTTTGGGTATTGATTGGTTGACTACCCATAATGCTGTAATTTTGTGTTCTTCGAAGAGAATTCAATTTCGGATTAGTGGAAGTTCAATGTTTGAATACCAAGGTGAAAAAGGAAGAATTGGTAAGAAGACGTTGTCTGCACTGATGCAAGTCTATGCATTAGTTGAAGGTTTGCCATCTGAAGGAAAGTTTAAGAAAGGAAAGAAAGTAGAAGAAGTTGGCGTTGTATGTGACTTCGTTGATGTTTTTCCTGAAGATCTGTCAGGCGTGCCACCTAATAGAGAAGTGGAATTTTCTATTGATCTAATCCCTGGTGCTGCCCCGGTATCCAAGGCTCCATATAGAATGGCTCCCATTGAGTTGGTTGAGTTGCAAAAGCAGTTGAATGAACTCTTGGATAGAAGTTTCATTCGACCTAGTGTTTCGCCTTGGGGAGCTCCTATCTTGTTTTTTAAGAAGGACGGTAGTATGCGTCTCTGCATTGATTACCGTGAGTTGAACAAGTTGACCATTAAGAATAGATACCCATTGCCCCGAATTGATGATCTCTTTGATCAGTTGAAGGGTGCAGCAGTGTTCTCGAAGATTGATTTAAGGTCTGGATATCACCAGTTGAAAGTGAAGTCAAGTGATATTTTCAAGACGCTTTTAAAACAAGGTATGGTCATTTTGAGTTTCGAGTGATGCCTTTCGGATTGACTAATGCTCCTGCTGTGTTCATGGATCTCATGAACCGAGTATTTCACGATGTGCTCGATAAGTTTGTGATAGTCTTCATTGACGATATCCTGATTTATTCGAAGAGTGAAGAAGAGCATGCAAGGCATCTAGATTTCACTTTGCGAAGACTAAGAGAAAAGAAGCTTTACGCTAAGTTTAGCAAGTGTGATTTCTGGCTCAAGAGTGTGGTATTCCTCGGCCATGTGGTTTCTGTTGAAGGTATTCGTGTTGATCCCGAAAAGGTACAAGCAGTTACTGATTGGGAAAGACCGAAGACTGTAAAGGAAATAAGAAGTTTTCTTGGTTTGGTAGGCTACTACAGAAGGTTTATTGAGAATTTTTCTAGGTTGGCTGCTCCTATGACTAAGCTGACTAGAAAGGAAGAGAAGTTTGTTTGGTCTGACGCTTGTGAGAAGAATTTCCAAGAATTGAAGGTTAGATTGACAAGTGCTCCGGTTTTAACTATACCTGATAATTCCAGTGGTTTGACAGTCTACACTGATGCGTCTAAGATTGGTTTGGGTTGCGTTCTGATGCAACATGGTAAGGTCGTAGCCTATGCTTCCCGGAAATTGAAAGTTTATGAGCGGAATTACCCCACTCATGACTTAGAGCTTGCCGCTGTTGTCTTTGCTTTGAAGATTTGGAGACATTACCTCTATGGTGAGAAGATCGCTATTTTCACGGATCATAAAAGCTTGAAGTACTTCTTTACCCAAAAGGAGTTAAATATGAGACAAAGAAGATGGTTGGAATTAGTCTCTGATTATGACTGTGACATTCAGTATCACCCTGGTAAAGCGAATGTGGTTGCGGACGCTCTTAGCAGGAAAAGTCAGAAGAAAGTACTGGACTTGAATGCTTTGAGTCAACCTCTGATGTCTTCAATTTCGAATTTTGGTTTGGAAGTTGTCCCTGAAGGTTTCGGAAGTTGTTTTGTCTGCTATGACGATGAGATCCACCCTTAGAGACAAAATTGTTGCTCTGCAAGGTTCTGATTTGGATTTTAAGGAGAAGATCGAGAAGATTTCTTTGAATCCTGATTCGGATCCTGACTTTGGTATATCTATGGATGGTGCCTTATTGTTTAGAGGAAGACTTTGTGTGCCTGCTGATGAAGGAATCAAGAAAGAAATTTTAAAGGAAGCACACCAGTCGATCTTCACGATACACCCTGGAAGCACCAAGAAGTATAAAGACTTAAGAGAACATTTTTGGTGGATTGGTTTGAAGGCCAATGTTGATGATTTTGTTGCCAAGTGTGAGACTTGCCAGCGTGTGAAAGCCATTCATCAACCTCCATCTGGATTACTTCAGCCTCTTCCTATCCCTAGTTGGAAGTGGGAAGACATCTCTATGGACTTTGTGACTAGCTTACCTCGGACAGGTAAAGGTAATGACACTGTGTGGGTGATTGTTGATAGGTTGACCAAATCAGCCCATTTCATTCCTATGAAGATCTCTTATACTCTGGATAAGCTAGCTCGGCTTTATGTGGATAATGTGGTTCGTCTACATGGTGTGCCAATGAGTATTGTGTCTGATCGTGATCCTAGGTTCACCTCAAGGTTTTGGAATAGTTTGCAGAAAGCCTTGGGAACCCAATTGAACTTGAGTACAACTCATCATCCACAGTCTGATGGACAATCTGAGTGGACGATTCAAACTTTGGAAGATATGCTTAGATCTTGTGTAGTGGATATGGGTGGAAATTGGGATGAACACTTAGCTTTGGTTGAGTTTGCCTATAACAACAGTTATCAAGCAACTATAGGCATGGCTCCGTTTAAGGCTTTGTACCGTAACACATGTAGGACACCCTTGTACTGGACTGAGACTGGAGAGAGAAAAGTCTTGGTCCGGAGATGATTGAAGCTACTAGCGCAATGGTCGATATGATAAGAGAAAGGATTAAGTCTGCTCAGTCAAGACAGAAATCTTATGCTGATAAGAGAAGGACTGATTTGGAATTTCAAGTTGGGGAGAAAGTTTTCTTGAAGGTTTCACCTATGAAGGGTGTGATGAGATTCAATGTTAAAGGAAAGCTTAGCCCTCGTTATATTGGACCTTTTGAGATTTTGGAAAAAGTTGGACCTGTTGCTTATCGATTGGCATTACCTCCGTCTATTGTTGTTGTGCACAATGTGTTTCATGTCTCGATGCTTCGGAAATACATTGAGAATCCGAATCATATTCTACAGCAAGCCCCCGAAGGACTTAGTGCTGATCTGACCTATGATGAAGAGCCAGCTGAAATTTTGGATAAGAAGGATAAGAAATTGCGGAATCGCACCATCTCTTTGGTAAAGATTCGTTGGAAGAACCATACCCCTGAAGAAGCTTCTTGGGAGAAGGAAGAAGATATGAAGGAGAAATTTCCTCAACTTTTTGGAAGTTCAGGTACGCACTCAATTTCGAGGACGAAATTTCTTTTAAAGGGGGGGAGAATGCGAAACCCAGCCCTAACCTAACCCTGACCTTGACCCAGTAACCCGGTTGTTTTTAGGTCCGAAGACCCGGAGTAAAGGAAGAAGCCAACTATGGGCCATCTCAGTAGAATACATGGTGTTTGACTCTGAACCCATGGATGTTGTTGATGGAGTTCCATACTTGGATGTCTGTGTAGATTTGGAAAGGAAGCTGCAGCTATCTGAAGATGAGATTAGTTGAAGGACTTGGAGTATTATCTTACTTG